>NC_092252.1:18189611-18242111 GCF_036320965.1 Panulirus ornatus | reverse complement strand
TGTGTGTGTGTGTGTGTGCGTGTGTGTGCGTGTTTTATTTATATCTATAGTGAGTAAACTGTCAAAAGTACAGTTATGTTATGTATGTTATGATGTTGTCATTTCCTCCTCTCAAGAAATCAATAATAAACGTACATATTCTATCACAGGAAAAAACGTAGGAAGATGCATACATACAGGCAGCTGCGTGCGGAAGGTGGCGCGGCAGAGGTTGCTAATGAAGGTAAGCGCCTCCCAACCCTCCCTCCCGGTGGTGCACCTCACATCTCCCACGTACAGGAACTCCCTCCTCCTCTGTCTCACCTGCCACACAGGTTCCGTTGTCTCGTTTCTCATCTGCCGCGTTGAGCCAATGTTCTTTCTCATTATCGCTGCGCTGCATCCACATACGCAAGGGAACGTATGCGGACACACACACACACACACACACACACACACACACACACACACACATGTAGAAGAAAAGACACGGGGTTCCATCAGCACAGCTGAAGGCACACACCCTCGGCCGGCGAAGCAGTGTTGGTCTCAAAGGAAAGTCTGTATACCACCCGTGCAAGCGGGACTACTGAGCCTTCCCTTAGCGTTCTGTGGGGAGACAGTGGGGTATACGTTCCCTTTTGGAAGTGATTGCAGTACGTATATGATCGGAGGTCCGTAAGGGGGTTAGAAATAATGCAAGTGTATTAAGATAGTTGAGATAAGGTAGAGGTCGAGCGTGTTAAAGGAGTGTTGTTTAGTGTTAGAAGTTAAACTGGTTGTTTCAGACGTGTTATGAAT
Organism: Panulirus ornatus; assembly: GCF_036320965.1. NCBI lineage: Eukaryota > Metazoa > Arthropoda > Malacostraca > Decapoda > Palinuridae > Panulirus > Panulirus ornatus. The sequence continues at coordinate 18,241,331 of NC_092252.1, read as the reverse complement.
GGAATGAAAGAGAGCCTCAGCTCCAACCGGATCATCTCGAGCATGTCCCAGCCAATCTTTGTGGTATACAATGAAATCTCTTGCATAAAGTGTTCCAGCGTATATGTATGAAGAGTTTAGCTTCTCTTCACAGGAAGCCAGTCAAGGAGCTATTCATAACTGAAGGATTTAAGGTAAATATACCGAACAGAACTAGGTAGGAAGGGAAGCACGTCTAAAACATAATCAGTAGAAGGGAAGTGAGTAGAAGCGACGATAACCATGGGAATTCCTGGAACCATACAGCCTTCCTTGACCACTAACAACATATTTATTCATGGGTAAAAATAGTTTTATGAGTCACACGTTTTCATTTATTGCTATATGTATCTATCATCCATCATGACATGCGTGGAAAACAGGATGGCAGGGAAACAAACGGGTTAGAGCTGAGACATGCCTCAACGTTTCGACCGTTCAGCCTTCTTCCTCGGTAGGCACTGAGTCCAGCAAGAGCGGGACCATATACACCAGTAAGTGATGGTCACCCGGTCAGAGAGCAACGCGTCAAGGAGTGCGACCGGGTGACCATCACTTGCTGGGGTATATGGTCCCGCCTCATGCTGGGCTCAGTACCTACTGAGGCAGACTGTTGAACGGTCGAAACATTGAGGTACGTCTCAGCTCTAACTAGTTTGTTTCCATACCATCCTGTTCTCCACATTACTGTATGTGTGAGATGGGGAGAAAGAGGGAGTATTTTGTTGTGGATCAAAGGCATGAAGTTGACGAGTGGAGAGAGACAGGTTGGTTGAAATGTGAGTTTTATTGGATAGAAGCTGGAGGAAATGGAGTTTTTTTTTTTTCAGAACCCCAGGAGCGTATTTGGTAGCCGATGGAACCATGGAGGCTAAAGTTAACCGTAGGATGGGTAAAGGGGCTAAGGTTCCTGGATGCATCAAGGGAAGCGTGAAGAGAAAGGTCACTCTCTGTAAAGGCTAAAGATGTGTGTGGGTTTAAAGGCACAGTAGTTCCAGCTGTGTCGTATGGATACAAGGAATGAGCCATGGGTAATAAAGTTCGGAAGAGGGTGAATGTGTTAGGCATTAAATGCTTGAGTTCAGCTTGTGGTGTGAGGAGGGTCGATTAAGAAATGATAGGGTAAGTGAGATATGTGTAAATATGAACAGTATGGTCGAGGGAACTGAAGAGGGTTTGCTGGAAAACAGTTTGCGGATATGGAGAAGATGAGTGAGAAGGGATTAACTAAGAAAGAATGTGTGTCATAAGTGGAGGGGCCAAGGAGATGGGGAAGGCCGAAATGGAGATGGAAAGATGGAGTGAAAGAGGTTGAGGGGACGGAGTCTGAAACGTGTACGATGGTGTAAGGTGAGAACGGCATATAGCAAATTGAAACGCTGTGGTATACGGGGCTCAACAAGCTCTCAGTGGGCTGAAGCAGGGCATGTAAAGCGTTAAGGGTAAACCATTGAAATGTCCGTTGACCCTGGGTGTGGATAGGGAGCTGTGGTTTCGGTACACGGGGAAAATGAAACACCGTAAGTTCCCAAGTGTACTTTCGTGTAATAATCACATCATTAGAGGAGACACTAAGAGAGAAATATATCAGTCAGTTGATATACAACGAAGAGACGTAGCTAGGACGCCATTTGGTAAACATGCGATTGTCCAAGACAGACAACGAGCGTATCATAAACTTATTATTTTACAAATTTCATCAGTAATTAAGTTATCCAATATATATATATATATATATACATATATATATATATATATATATATATATATATATATATATATATATATATATATATATATCACATCGTTCCAATTCACTCTATTCCTTGCACGCCTTTCACCCTCCTGCATGTTCAGGCCACGATCACTCAAAATCTTTTTCACTCCATCTTTCCACCTCCAATTTGGTCTTCCACTTCTCCTTGTTCCCTCCACCTCTGACACATATATCCTCTTGGTCAATCTTTCCTCACTCATTCTCTCCATGTGACCGAACCATTTCAAAATACCCTCTTCTGCTCTCTCAACCACACTCTTTTTATTACCACACATCTCTCTTACCCTATTATTACTTACTCGATCAAACCACCTCACACCAAATACTGTCCTCAAACATCTCATTTCCAGCACATCCACCCTCCTGCGTACAACTCTATCTATAGCCCACGCCTCGCAACCATACAACATTGTTGGAACCACTATTCCTTCAAACATAACCATTTGTGCTTTCCGAGATATGTTCTCGACTTCCACACACTCTTCAAGGCTCCCAGAATTTTCGCCCCCTCCCCCACCCTATAATTCACTTCCGCTTCCATGGTTCCATCTGCTGCCAAATCCACTTCCAGATATCTAAAACACTTCACTTCCTCCAGTTTTTCTCCATTCAAACTTACCTCCCAATTGACTTGACCCTCAACCCTACTGTACCTAATAACCTTGCCCTTATTCACATTTATATATATATATATATATATATATATATATATATATATATATATATATATATATATATATATATATATATATTATCCCTAGGGATAGGGGATTAAGAATACTTCCCACGTATTCCCTGCGTGTCGTGGAAGGCGACTAAAAGGGGAGGGAGCGGGGGGCTGGAAATCCTCCCCTCTCTTTTTTTTTTTTTTTTTTTTTTAAATTTTCCAAAAGAAGGAACAGAGGGGGCCAGTTGAGGATATTCCAAAAAAAGGCCCAGTCCTCTGTTCTTAGCGCTACCTCGCTAACGCGGGAAATGGCGAATAGTTTAAAAGAAAAAAGAAATATATATATATATATATATATATATATATATATATATATATATATATATATATATATATATATATATATATATATTCAGAAGTGGTAGAGAATGTATGGATCATGTGGTTGCTCTCAAGAATGTATGTGAGAAACACTTAGAAAAGCAAATGGATATGTATGTAGCGTTTATGGATATGGAGAAAGCATACGATAGAGTTGATTGAGATGCTCTGTGGAAGGTATTAAGAGTATATGGTGTGGGAGGTAAGTTGCTAGAAGCAGTGAAAGGTTTTTATCGAGGATGTAAAGCATATGTAGGAGTAGGAAGAGAGGAAAGTGATTGGTTCTCAGTAAATGTAGGTTTGCGGCAGGGGTGCGTGATGTCTTCATGGCTGTTTAATTTCTTAATGGATGGGGTTGTTAGGTAGGTGAATGCAAGCGTTTTGGAGAGGGGCAAGTATGCAGTCTGTTGTGGATTAGAGGGCTTGGGAAGTGAGTCAGTTGTTGTTCGCTGATGATACAGCGCTGGTGGCTGATTCGGGACAGAACTGCAGAAGCTGGTGAATGAGTTTGGTAAAGTGTGTGAAATAAGAAAGCTGAGAGTAAATGTGAATAAGAGCAAGGTCATCAAGTTCAGTAGGGTTAAGGGACAAGCAAATTATGAGGTAGGTCTGAATAGAGAAAAATTGAAGGAAGTGAAATGTTTTATATATCTGGGAGTGAATTTGGCAGCGGATGGAACCATAGAAGCGGAAGTTAGTGACAGGGTGGGGGAGGGGGCGAAAGGTTCTGGAAGTGTTGAAGAATGTGTGGAAGGCGAGAACGTTATCCCGGAGAGCAAAAATGGGTATGTTTTAAGGAATAGTGGTTCCAACAATGTTATATGGTTGTGAGGCATGGGCGATAGATAGGGTTGTGCGGAGGAGGGTGGATGTGTTGGAAATGAGATGTTTGAGGACAATATGTGGTGTGAGGTGGTTTAATCTAGTAAGTAATGAAAGTGTAAGAGAAATATGTGGTAATACAAAGAGTGTGGTTGAAAGAGAAGAAGAGAGTGTATTGAAGTGGTTTGGTCACATGGAGAGAATGAGTGAGGAAAGATTGACAAAGAGGATATATGTGTCAGAGGTAGAGGGAACAAGGAGAAGTGGGAGCCTAACTGGCGGTGGAAGAGCGGACTGAAAAGGATTTTGAGCTATCGGGACCTGAACATACTGGAGGGTAAAAGGCGTGCAAGGAATACAGTGAATTGGAACGATGTCGTATAGCGGGTTCGGAGTACTGTCAATGGATTAAACCAGGGCATGTGAAGAGTCTGTGGTAAACCATGGAAAGTTTTGTGGGTCTTGGATGTGGAAAGGGAGCTGTGGTTTCGGTACATTACTCATGACAGCTAGAGACTGAGCGTGAACGAATGTGGCCTTTGTTGTTTTTCCTAGCGCTACCTTGCGCGCACGCAGGGGAAGGGGGGTGTCATTTCTGTGTGTGGTGCGGTGGTGGCGTGAATGGATGAAGGCAGCATATATGAATATGTACATGAGTACATATGTATATGTCTGTGTATGTTTATGTATGTATACGTTGAAATGTATAGCTATGTATATGTGCGTGTGTGGGCGTTTATGTATATACATGTGCATGTGGGTGGGTTGGGCCATTCTTTCATCTGTTTCCTTGCGCTACCTCACTAACGCGGGAGATATATATATATATATATATATATATATATATATATATATATATATATATATATATATATATATATATATATATATATATATATATATATATATATATATATATATATATATATATATATATATATATTGAAGGTTTCCCCTTGTAATATATTAAGAGAATTGACACTTCTTTCTAGAAAACGTAGGTAATGTTGCGAGGACATCGTAAGCAAGAGGAAGACGCGTCCTGCAGGAGCAGGTAATGAAGGTAATCATGGTCGCTCCCGTCGGCACGTCTCACACTTTCCAGGGACACGCACCCTCCACCCTCCTGCTCCTTATGTTCCACGTCCTCATACAGCCTCCATACTCCTGCTCCTCAGGTGCCACGTCCTCACACAGCCTCCATACTCCTGCTCCTTATGTTCCACGTCCTCACACAGCATCCATACTCCTGCTCCTTATGTTCCACGTCCTGGAGCAGCCTCCATACTCTTGCTCCTCAGGTGCCACGTCCTCACACAGCCTCCACCCTCCTGCACCTCAGGTGCCACGTCCTCACACAGCCTCCACCCTCCTGCACCTCAGGTGCCACGTCCTCACACAGCCTCCACCCTCCTGCACCTCAGGTGCCACGTCCTCACACAGCCTCCACCCTCCTGCACCTCAGGTGCCACGTCCTCACACAGCCTCCACCCTCCTGCACCTCAGGTGCCACGTCCTCACACAGCCTCCACCCTCCTGCACCTCAGGTGCCAGACACCTCACCATCTGTTTCTCATTCGCTACACCACCTCTGTGAGGACCCCCTCTCCTCTGGCACAGTCACTCTGGCTTCCTCTTTATTAACCACATGAGCGCGACGGCACGACCTTTGATCATCAAGGTACGATCCTTGAACACAACGGTGCGAGCCTTGAGCACGACGGTACAACCCTTGAACACGAAGGTGTGAGCCCTTGAACACACCATTACGACCCGAATATGCCAATAAGACCCGTGAATACGATGGTGCAAGCCTTCCGTTGTAATGGCCTGACCTATCAAGGCTTAGGTCAAAGGTTAGATTATCATTATCATACTTAAGAGTCACATCATCTAGGTCAAGGGTCGAACCATCGTGCTCCAGGTTGATGACAGCTTTGTGCATCAGCCACCTGGTCATGACGTTTCCTGGGCTCTGGTCTGCCAGCCATCACTCTCTCAGCCATGGTGGCCACTCTCCCGCCTCACCTCTGCTCCTTTCCTCTCGTTGCTCACAACTGCTTACCACTGGTACACTGACTCTACATACATACACACATACGTACATGATATACACACTATATACAAGCACACACACTTACAGACGTACATAATAACACACACTCAATACACACACTTACAGACGTACGTGATATACACACTACATACATAAACACACACTTACACAAGTACATAATACACACACTACGTACATCCATACACGCACAGACGTGCATAATACATACATTGCACACATACACACACACACACACACACACACACACACACACACACCTACACTTACATACGTACATAATACACACACGACATACATACACATACATTTACAGACATTCAAAAGCACACAAAAAACACGCACATGCATATACAGTGTCCAAAATAATCTGGAGCCAGATAAGATATGGACTGCTGAACTATCAGTAATTACTTTCTTTGTTACATATTTCAAATTTAACATAGAAAAAATGAAAAAAAAAATCTGAATTTGTAGTGGTATTTACCCCCGGTAAATCTGAATTTGTAGGTGTATTTACCCCCAGTAAATCTGATTTTGTAGTGGTATTTACCCCCAGTAAATCTGACTTCATAGTGGTATTTACTCCCTGGTGAATAGATAAATTTTCATTACCATCAGAGTCCCATGTCAGTTTTTGGAACATCCTGTACATACACACTCGCACACACAACCACACATACACACTCGCTCACACAACCACACATACACACTCGCTCACACAACCACACATACACACTCGCACACACAACCACACATACACACTCGCTCACACAACCACACATACACACTCGCTCACACAACCACACATACACGCTCGCACACACAACCACACATACACACTCGCTCACACAACCACACATACACACTCGCACACACGACCACACATACACACTCGCTCACACAACCACACATACACACTCGCTCACACAACCACACATACACACTCGCTCACACAACCACACATACCCGCTCGCACACACAACCACACATACACACTCGCACACACAACCACACATACACACTCGCACACACAACCACACATACACACTCGCACACACAACCACACATACACACTCGCACACACAACCACACATACACACTCGCTCACACAACCACACATACACACTCACTCACACAACTGCACATACACACTCGCACACACAACCACACATACACACTCGCACACACAACCACACATACACACTAAAACACATATATACACATGTACACATCCGTTCACAGACATACAAGGTCACACATCCACTGTCGTTCGTCGGGAAGCGCTACACAGAGAGGTCTGTAACACACCAGCACACGTGTGGACATGAGGATTGCCATGTGACAATATGACGCTAGTCACGCTTGGCGGAAGGAAAGTTAAGTGTGACGCTTCTGTCTGAGCCCCAGGTAAGGAATGCCAGGTGTCAAGGGGAGGGAAGGAGCGAGGGAGGGAGCGAGGGAGCGAGGGAGCAGATCTGGCATCACAAGAACTTGTAATTAGAATGTGATTTATCGGCGATCTCTTTGTTGAAATCTTGAATTCCTCACTTTATATGACTTCCTGTGACGTCCTTTGCCCATTATCTATCTATCTCTCTATCTATCTATATACATATATATATATATATATATATATATATATATATATATATATATATATATATATATATATATATATATATATATATATATATATATATATATATATATATATATATATATATATATATATATTATCCCTGGGGATAGGGGAGAAAGAATACTTCCCACGTATTCCCTGCGTGTCGTAGAAGGCGACTAAAAGGGGAGGGAGCGGGTGGCTGGAAATCCTCCCCTCTCGTTTTTTTTTTAATTTTCCAAAAGAAGGAACAGAGAAGGGGGCCAGGTGAGGATATTCCCTCTAAGGCCCAGTCCTCTGTTCTTAACGCTACCTCGCTAATGCGGGAAATGGCGAATAGTATGAAAGAAAAAGAGAGAAAAGATATATATATATATATATATATATATATATATATATATATATATATATATATATATATATATATATATATATATATATATATATATATATATATATATATATATATATATATATATATATATATATATATATATATATACGTATATAAAAAATATGCATCATGTGCTTGGGGACGAGAGATGGCAATTAGAGAAGCAATTAACCCCATGTATGAGATCTCGGCGCTAACCAATTGCTTTGTTAGAATTCATTTCGTGATGTGAATATTACGAGAAAATTTTCCATCACTTGAATCATATGGATTTAATCACGCTTGACTATCCCCTCGTGCCGGTCTAGCCAATTCCAGTTATACTAATGACTTTAGTAATCTACTTCTGATTAAAATGTTCCCATCTGTACCATGCAAAAAATTGTGACTGTGGTTTTTTACGATGCCTCTTATGTATGTTTCCTTTACAGTTACGTCAATATATATATATATATATATATATATATATATATATATATATATATATATATATATATATATATATATATATATATATATATATATATATATATATATATATATATATATATATACATATATATATATACATATATATATATATATATATATATATATATATATATATATATATATATATATATATATATATATATATATATATATATATCATAAAAGTATTCATATATACAATTTCCCAAGCAAGACGCTGCAAGAAGGAAGACGGGAAATTGTGTTTCCAGCAAACTAATGAGGGTCATCTGCGACCTAGACGTGTTGGCATCTCGCGAGCCTCAGAAATATGGCGCTTCCACCCTCCTGTTCCACCGCTGCCACGTCATCTCCACCCTCCTGTTCCACCGCTGCCACGTCATCTCCACCCTCCTGTTCCACCTCTGCCACGTCACCTCCACACTCCTGTTCCACAGCTCCCACGTCACCGCGACCCCCCTCTTCCACAGTGTTACGTCACTTCGACCCTCCTGTTCCACAGTGTTACGTCACTTCGACCCTCCTGTTCCACAGTGTTACGTCACTTCGACCCTCCTGTTCCACAGTGTTACGTCACCTCCACCCTCCTGTTCCACAGTGTTGCGTCACCTCCATCCTCCTGTTCCACAGTGTTACGCCACCTCCATCCTCCTGTTCCACAGTGTTACGTCACCTTCATCCTCCTATTCCACAGTGTTGCGTCACCTCCATCCTCCTGTTCCACATTGTTACGCCACATGTACTCTCTTATGTCTCCAGCAACAATGGATTCCTCTCTTCTTACCCATAACTGCACCTCAGGTGCTATTGATCTTCATTTCTCGTAGTTACATTATAACAACATCCTACCTCCTCTGCTCCCTTCCTCAGGCACCAAGTTACCCCCAGACATAAATTCCTCCAATGCCATCCCTACTCCACCTCAGCTGCTATATCAACTCCACACTCCTCTCTCTCTCTCAGCAGCTTCATCAACTTCTACCATCCCACAGCTTTAGGTCACTTTACCCCCTTATGTCTTTCTTAACAGATTGGACAGATTTTTTTTCCACTTCCAGCAAAACCCATACATAGTTTTCCCTCCTCTTCTATCTCCCTATCCCAGACCCCTTTCATGTCTCAATTAAGACCTGGCCTCGACGTGGACTTTTCTCCGTGACTGAGGCCTCGATCCTGGAGAAAAATAGAATGCCACCTCATCAACCTCACTCTTGTTTCTCAGCTGCCACATCGACTCCTCCGCTGCTCACCTTCTCTAGCTACTGCTCTACCGACAGGTAACTAGTTCTTCGCCGTGCTACTTCAGTTTGGCTTTGCCGTTCCTCATTTGCCAAATCATTTGCACGCGAGCATCTCAGCTGCTACATTAGTTGCCACATCCACTTCAACCCATAGTCTGTGTTTCCTAGTACTGCTCGTTATTATACTCTCGTAATACTCTCGTTTTCTCTTCTGTAAAAGGTCATACTGAAGTATCTTCTAAACAAAGACGTGAACGTGTTCAACATATATTCTAACAGTATTTGTAGTTATGGGGAAAGATTTCCACTCGTATTGCCCCCGTCTCCTAACCATGTATACACATGTACCAAGTTTTTTACTCCTGTGTATTCATGTTCAGCCTCCTCATTTCCGTCAGTGATCCATACCACCGGACTGTTTCGAGCTGTTCCAAGTGCTACAGTTTTGCGGTGCTCATTCCACGGATTGCTTTGTTATGGAAGGTCTTGCAGAGGTTAGCGTCGTGGTCAAAAGGCCCAGGCTTGCCTCCACACTGGCCTCCTCACGCCAGGGTATGATCCATCGGCTTGTTTAGTTGGTAGATTGGGTACTTGGGTTTCAGGTCTATCGACTTGCCAGGGGTGTCAAGGCCATCAGTGTCGTGACCCCCAACAGCAAAAAGATGAACACCTTCATCAGGTGCTCAAGAGGATTCTAAGACCATACACGCTCACAAACCGTACATGACTCGTGTCAATTTGGATGTGCTACATCGATGTTAGGGATGGTAGGCGACCATTACCTCATCTTACCTCCTTACGTCCTACACAATTAGCTTCCAGTCTTTGTATACCGGAGAATCTACTGGTCATAGTGACGTATTGTGGAATCGATCACTGGCCTGTGCGTTTTGACATTCGGACCTCAGATGTCGGGGTCGTGGTTGTGGGCAGTCGGCCAGAAATCTGGTGTGTGTGTGTGAACCACGACGAATGGCTAGCATTTGTTGGCAGGGGTGGGTACTGGTCGGCAGGATGAGTTGAAATAATTTCACCAATGTTCTGACTCTGTATGTGTGTCTATATGTAATCACTGATTACAGTACTGTTTATGTGATACGGACACAGAGAGAACTTAACGCTCGTGTTGCTTCATCTCCGTAATTACCTATTTGTACAGATGAGGGAAGGAAGTTTTGCACCTGTAGGGCCCTAACTCTCAAGCCATCTCTATCATCACACAACTTGTTAAATGTACGTGTGTGTGGTTAAGTAGGGAGAAAGGGTGAATCTGAGTGATTCATAGTAAAGTCTCACCACCGTTATCAAGTCTGTCCTTGGACGGGATGGTGAGGGAGGTAAATGCAAGGGTGTTGGAGGAAGGAACGAGTCTGCAGTATGTTGAGGGAGTTTTGGGGTTGGGTGGTATGGGGATTTGGGGAAGATGAGACAGTTGCTGACTGCAGTCGACGCACCTTTGGTGTCAGACTCCTGAGCATTTGAACAGAGAAAGTTAAGAAAATGTGAACAAAGAAAGAATTTGTGAAGGTTTCATTTCTTTTTTCGATGTTTCTGTTTTTCACTCAACATCTATCTAGCTTCCAGTGCCTCACTCTCTTCCTTATTCCTTTTTCTTTCTAGTTTTGTCCTTGCTCATCAGGGACCCCAGTTGAAGACGCGAAAGGATGGAAGGAACCTTTGGAATTACAAGAGGAAGAAGAGAATCGTTGGAATTGCTTCGGGATGGAAGGAGTTTTTGGAATCACAAGATGAAAGGAATATTTGGAATCACGAGTGGATAGAAGGAATCTTTGGAATCACAAGAGGATGGAGGAAGTCTTTGTAATCACAAGTGGATGGTGGGGAAATCTTTGGAAACACAAGAGGATGGAGGAAGTCTTTGTAATCACAAGTGGATGATGGGGAAATCTTTGGAAACACAAGAGGATGGAGGAAGTCTTTGTAATCACAAGTGGATGGTGGGAAATCTTTGGAAACACAAGAGGATGAAGGAAGTCTTTGTAATCACAAGTGGATGGTGGGAAATCTTTGGAAACACAAGGGGATGAAGGAAGTCTTTGTAATCACAAGTGGATGGTGGGAAAATCTTTGGAAACACAAGAGGATGGAGGAAGTCTTTGTAATCACAAGTGGATGGTGGGGAAATCTTTGGAAACACAAGAGGATGGAGGAAGTCTTTGTAATCACAAGTGGATGGTGGGAAATCTTTGGAAACACAAGAGGATGGAGGAAGTCTTTGAAATCTCAAGGGAGTCAAACAAGATGATGGAGGGCATCTTTGGAATCACAAGAAGATGGAGGGAGTCTGTGAAATCACAAGGGGATGGAGGGAATCTTTAGAATCACAAGAAGATAGAAGTATACTTTGGAATCACAAGAGGATGGCTGTGAAGAGTAGAACAGTGTCACACAAAGCGTTTGTGTTGCCACAAACATAAGTATGTCACATTGATTACTTATGTTGACGTAAAAACATCATATTGAATTCATGTAAAATGCAGCTTTCTATGAGGTGACTGTAAACAAAAACAAACAAAAGTGTAAAAAAATTATTTGTAGCCGTAAATGAGAATTTCTTGTCAGTAAGTATTATCTTTTCGATCGTTGTAAATAAATAAAAACCCTTTTTCCACTTGATTGAAGTAAATGTCCCCGTTCTGTTAATAGTTAAGAACACATATGTTAATGTAAATAAGTAAACACTCAAGTCCTGTTGTAGGTTAGTAAGAAGTCGTGTTCCAATGTAAATAAGTAAAACCCATCTGCCGCTGCAAAAGCCTATATATATCAGTAAATAAATAAGAAGCCATATGTGGCTGTAAATATGTAAACAACTATATATCTTTGTAAATATGAAAAACACTATTGTGAATACGGAAAAGGCCGTATTATCCTGTAAATGAGGAAGGATTAACCATCCAAGTGGTGTAAATGAGTAAGAGCTCATGCATGGCTGGAGAGAAGTAAAACCGATATTCTGCTGTAAATGATAAAGAACCAAAATGAATATAATGGAACACTTAGCGTTGTTGACTGGGATCTCACCCTCGGGCATGCCCAGTCGGCCCCCAGTTCACCCAACTGTTCATCCTCCCTCTCTAAATAAACAAGAACCTTAACACTTCTGTAAATGGGTGTCGCGGTAAATCCCCCTTCGTGTGGCTGTAAATAAGTGTATATCCTTGTCCTGCCACGAGGGTTGTCGTCGTAAACAAGGCTAGGCGGTGCTCGCCCCTCACCCCAGGCCTAATATATACGTCACCTCGACAAAAATAAGATTCTGGCCACACGGGAGATAGATGGTAGGGTATATCCTTAGCCAGAGAGAGAGAGAGAGAGAGAGAGAGAGAGAGAGAGAGAGAGAGAGAGAGAGAGAGAGAGAGAGAGAGAGAGAGAGAGGATGGACGGCAGGATCGGGGAGCTGGGATAAGTAAATGGAGGTGGGATGAAGAGGGGTCCCGTCTGTTGGAAGAGAGACAGATGAAGTGGGACGCGGGACGCGAGACGGAAGGTAATAAATGTAAGTCTATAATTCAGTAATCAGCTTTCATTTACATAAAGGAATCGAGTATAAAATTACATTAGAGTGCCAAGCTCTATTCTTAATTAGTCACAGATGTTATCTTTCATTTCTTGGCATAATTTCGAATTAATTTGGTTTAAGCAGCAGTTATGATCAACGAATTACATTTTCTCATTTATATATTTGGACACTTCTAAAGCAGATATTATATACATATATATATATATATATATATATATATATATATATATATATATATATATATATATCGTTTTTTTTTCACACTATTCGCCATTTCCCGCGTTATCAAGGTAGCGTTAAGAACAGAGGACTGGACCTTTGAGGGAATATCTTTACCTAGCCCCCTTCTCTGTTCCTTCTTTTGGAAAATTAAAAAGAACCAACCCTTAGTGGAGGACGAACAGCTGGATTAATTGTGTACCGACTGCCGCATCCGGGATTCGAACTTATGCACTCGACCCCTGGGGTGGCCGCGACTGCATCCCGGTCTGAAACGCTAATCATTACATCACGGAGTCCCGTCAGTCCGTTATTCTGTGCACAATGATGCATCATTACCTAAATTCCATCCAAATCTCGATGACACAAAATGAAGTCTATCGTCATGAACCTCCGCTGCCAACGATGTGGCTCTCGTTTGACCAACACTACAAAACAGAACTCCAGTCACATTAATGTGATTCTTTCGTTGATCAAAGCAACTGACTTGCGACTGAAAGGTGAACGATCAACTGCCTGGAAAACGATCTCTTAATCCCATGCCAGATTACAACTAAATGACTGACACGAACATCAAGACGAGCGTTTGGATTTAAAGCAGATGCAACATCAGTGGGGGAAACAAATACAAGGACTTACAACTTATTCCAGTGGGGGAGAAATAAAAAGATTTCGAACTTATATTCCAGTTTTCCAGAGGCCTGGAGCGAGGTGACGGCGGCTAAGTCCAAGCGAATCTGTTGAGCCCTTGAGGTGACGATCGACTCTTTCTGGTGAAGACCAGAGGAAGACTCGTCCTTCACCACAGATCGAGCTGCCCTCCTCGGTGACCGAACCCACTCACTGCGTCAGTCATGTACTACAGCTACAAGGCTCCTCATACTCAGCTATCATGTACTACAACTATAAGGGCTCCTCATACTCAGCTATCATGTACTACAACTATAAGGGCTCCTCATACTCAGCTATCATGTACTACAACTATAAGGGCTCCTCATACTCAGCTATCATGTACTACAACTATAAGGGCTCCTCATACTCAGCTATCATGTACTACAACTATAAGGGCTCCTCATACTCAGCTATCATGTACTACAACTATAAGGGCTCCTCATACTCAGCTATCATGTACTACAACTATAAGGGCTCCTCATACTCAGCTATCATGTACTACAACTATAAGGGCTCCTCATACTCAGCTATCATGTACTACAACTATAAGGGCTCCTCATACTCAGCTATCATGTACTACAACTATAAGGGCTCCTCATACTCAGCTATCATGTACTACAACTATAAGGGCTCCTCATACTCAGCTATCATGTACTACAACTATAAGGGCTCCTCATAATCAGCTATCATGTACTACAACTATAAGGGCTCCTCATACTCAGCTATCATGTACTACAACTATAAGGGCTCCTCATACTCAGCTATCATGTACTACAACTATAAGGGCTCCTCATACTTAGCTATCATGTACTACAACTATAAGGGCTCCTCATACTCAGTTATCATGTACCACAACTATAAGGGCTCCTCATACTCAGTTATCATGTACCACAACTATAAGGGCTCCTCATACTCAGCTATCATGTACCACAACTATAAGGGCTCCTCATACTTAGCTATCATGTACTACAACTATAAGGGCTCCTCATACTCAGTTATCATGTACCACAACTATAAGGGCTCCTCATACTCAGTTATCATGTACCACAACTATAAGGGCTCCTCATACTCAGCTATCATGAACTACAACTATAAGGGCTCGTCATACTCAGCTATCATGCTCCGCCATCATCATGAGTGCTCCGCCAACACCTAACAATTCATATGCTTTTAATCTGGATTTGGTAATGTTGTTTCTTCTGGTCTCAAAAAGGTTTCATCCCCATTTTCCATATATACTGTGTAATACGACCTAAAAGCTGGTGATTGTTCTGAGTGCACTGTTTCGTGTGCTTTGCACCTTTGTTGTATTTGATCTCGAGAAACAGTGGAGGACCAGGCAAGTTTAAAGTAGAGGACGGATGAAATTATGTTGATGTTCTTGAAAGCGTATGAAAGATGTAAATCTGGATTCAATTAGAAACTGTAGTCGGAAATGATGGTTCGTTACATCCGAACAAAGACAGGCTAAGACCTAATCTTCTTAATTCAAGCTGTCAAATGTAATGATTCATATTCAAAAGATGAGCTTCGAAATGTGTTGCCCAGAATTTATGAAAGCTTTACACATGGAGAGATGCAAATCATTAAGTCCTGTGATTTAAACCATGTACAACACATGATTATAGACGTGTGGGTCATGTGTTATTTCAGTTCGCTGGTGCAAGACTAATCTCTGTCGTCAGCTCTCAGTAACCACATCCAGGACACATCCTGAGGCTCATCTTCCCTAACACGAGCCAAAAGCCATCCAGTGCATATTAGTCGAGTGAGGTGTGTGTGTGTGTGTGTGTGTGTGTGTGTGTGTGTGTGTGCGTGTGTGTGGCACGTGTTCCAGCCCGGCGCATGAGGAAGCCCTTGCCAGGGATCGATCCCAGACCTGCAGCCCACAGGCAGTGCTCTGACCTTATGACTTACTGACTGTTGAGCCAACTGGATTAGCACAGTGTTACAATGACCTGCACAGACGGAGAGGTATCACATCCTGGTTCAGATCCAGCTCCCCTGGCTATTAATCCAATCATAAAGCGAGGTGTTTTAAATACATATGTGCTGGTCTGATCTCTCTACTTCTCTTCATCAAGCTGCAGGAGCCAGGGGTACATGTAAGTAACTCCTGCTGCAGTATAGGACTATCTTCTGCAGCAGTATTCAACACGCATCTCTGTGTCTGATGCAGGATTTCCACACATGAAGACACAATAAGAGAACCCAACAAACACCAGGGGACCGTAAGCCCACACCACAGCCTCACTCATGTTTATATTTGTTTGAGCCTTGACCACTAACAAGAATTTGGTCAACATCACACATTTAGCAACTGCTCTGGAGCCACACGAGGAGAATATCAACGAGTGTGTGTGGCCTTAGCCCTTGAGCTTTTGACCACACAGCCCCGACCCAAACACACACCATTATTACCTTTTTGATGACTGTATCATCAGAAACAGAGAAATACTCTGAAGGGTCTGTTGTGGTAGAAGAAAGAGGGAAAAGGGAGCCATTATGTACACACACCAACATGACGCCTCGATGTCTAAAGGAAAATCCTTCGTCAAAAGCGAAACAGTTGAACCATCTCGGATGTAAATGGTATCATAATATTAGGAATCAAGACCCCTCTGTTTGCATCCCTCTTTACCACTGTAAGTATTCCTTCCGTCAGTATGGGTCGCTTTACCAAACAGTGAGAGATGGGATAAGTTCCATGACTTCGTCTGCGTCCGAACACACGCTTCCATGGTTCCATCCGCTGCCAAATCCACTCCCAGATATCTAAAACACTTTACTTCCTCCAGTTTTTCTCCATTCAAATTTACCTCTCAATTAACTTGTCCCTCAAACCTACTGTACCTAAAAACCTTGCTCTTATTCATATCTACTCTCAGCTTTCTTCTTTCACACACTTAACCAAACTCAGTCACCAGCTTCGGCAGTTTCTCACACGAATCAGCAACCAGCGCTATATCATTAGCGAACAACAACTGACTCACTTTCCAAGCTCTTTCATCCACAACAGACTGCATACTTGCCCATCTTTCCAAAACTCTTGCATTCACCTCCCTAACAACCCCATCCATAAACAAATTAAACAGCCATGGAGACATCACACACCCCTGTCGCAAACCTACATTCACTGAGAACCAATCACTTTCCTCTCTTCCTACACGTACACATGCCTTACATCCTCGATAAAAACTTTTCACTGCTTCTAACAACTTGTCTCCCACACCATATATTCTTAATACCTTCCACAGAGCATCTCTATCAAGTCTATCATATGCCTTCTCTAGATCCATAAGTGCTACATACAAATCCATTTTCTTTTCTAAGTATTTCTCACATACATTCTTCAAAGTATACACCTGATCCACACATCCTCTACCACTTCTGAAACCACACTGCTCTTCCCCAATCTGATGCTCTGTACATGCCTTTACCCTCTCAATCAATACCCTCCCATATAATTTCCCAGGAATACTCAACAAGCTTATACCTCTGTAATTTGAGCACTCACTTTCATTCCGCCAATCCTCAGGCACCTCACCATGAATCATACATACATTGATTAACCTTACCAACCAGTCAACAATACAGTCACCCCCTTTTTTTAACAAATTCCACTGCAATACCATCCAAACCCGCTGCCTTGCCGGCATTCACTTCTGCAAAGCTTTTACAACCTCTTCTCTGCTTACCAAATCATTTTCCCTAACCGCTCTCACTTTGCACACCACCTCGACCAAAACACCCTATATCTGCCACTCTATCATCAAACAAATTCAACAAACCTTCAAAATACTCACTCCATCTCCTTCTCACATCACCACTACTTGTTATCACCTCCCCATTACCCCCCTTCACTGAACTTCCCGTTTTTTTCCCTTGTCTTACGCACTTTACCTCCTTCCAAAACATTTTTTAATTCTCCCCAAAATTTAATGATACTCTCTCACCCCAACTCTTATTTACCCTCTTTTTCACCTCTTGCACCTTTCTCTTGACCTCCTGTCTCTTTCTTTTATACATCTCCCACTCATTTGCATTTTTTCCCTTCAAAAAAAAAAAAAAAAAATCGTCCAAATGCCTCTCTCTTCTCTTTCACTAATAATCTTACTTCTTCATCCCACCACTCACAACCCTTTCTAATCTGCCCACTTCCCACTCTTCTCATGCCACAATCTTTTGCGCGAGCCATCACTGCTTCCCTAAATACATCCCATTCCTCCCCCACTCCCCTTACCTCCTTTGTTCTCACCTTTTTCCATTCTGTACTAACTCTCTCCTGATACTTCCTCACACAAGTCTCCTTCTCAAGCTCACTTACTCTCACCACTCTTTTCACTCCATCATTCTCTCTTCTTTTCTGAAAACCTCTACAACTCTTCACCTTTGCCTCCACAAGATAATGATCAGACATCCCTCCAGCTGCACCTCTCAGCATATTTACATCCAAAAGTCTCTTTTTCGCGCACCTATCAATTAACACGTAATCCAATAACGCTCTCTGGCCATCTTTCCTACTTACATATGTATACTTATGTATATCTCTCTTTTTAAACCAGGTATTCCCAATCACCAGTCCTTTTTCAGCACAGAGATCTACAAGCGCTTCACCATTTCCATTTACAACACTGAATACCCCATGTACACCAATCATTCCCTCAACTGCCACATTACCCACCTTGGCATTCAAATCACCCATCACTATAACCCGGTCTCGTGCATCAAAACTACTAACACACTCACTCAGCTGCTCCCAAAACACTTGCCTCTCATGATCTTTCTTCTCATGCCCAGGTGCATATGCACCGAATAATCACCCATCTCTCTCAATCCACTTTCAGTTTTACCCATATCAATTTAGAGTTTACTTTCTTACACTCTATCACACACTCCCACCACTCCTGTTTAAGGAGTAGTGCTACTTCTTCCCTTGCTCTTGTCCTCTCACTAACCCCTGACTTTACTCCCAAGACATTCCCAAACCAGTCTTCCCCTTTACCCTTGATCTTCGTTTCACTCAAAGGCAAAACATCCAGGTTCCTTTCCTCAAAAATACTACCTATCTCTCCTTTTTTCTCATCTTGGTTACATCCACACACATTTAGACACCCCAATCTGAGCCTTCGAGGAGGATGAGCACTCCTCGCGTGACTCCTTCTGTTTCCCCTTTTAGAAAGTTAAAATACAAGGAGGGGAGGGTTTCCAGCTCCCCGCTCCAGTCCCCTTTAGTCGCCTACTACGACACGTGAGGAATGCGTGGGAAATATTCTTTCTCCCCTATCCCCAGGGATATATATATATATATATATATATATATATATATATATATATATATATATATATATATATATATATATATATATATATATATATATATATATATATATATATATATATATTTTTTTTTTTTTTTTTATACTTTGTCGCTGTCTCCCGCGTTTGCGAGGTAGCGCAAGGAAACTGACGAAAGAAATGGCCCAACCCCCCCCCCCCATACACATGTACATACACACGTCCACGCACGCAAATATACATACCTACACAGCTTTCCATGGTTTACCCCGGACGCTTCACATGCCTTGATTCAATCCACTGACAGCACGTCAACCCCTGTATACCACATCGCTCCAATTCACTCTATTCCTTGCCCTCCTTTCACCCTCCTGCATGTTCAGGCCCCGATCACACAAAATCCTTTTCACTCCATCTTTCCACCTCCAATTTGGTCTCCCTCTTCTCCTCGTTCCCTCCACCTCCGACACATATATCCTCTTGGTCAATCTTTCCTCACTCATTCTCTCCATGTGCCCAAACCATTTCAAAACACCCTCTTCTGCTCTCTCAACCACGCTCTTTTTATTTCCACACATCTCTCTTACCCTTACGTTACTTACTCGATCAAACCACCTCACACCACACATTGTCCTCAAACATCTCATTTCCAGCACATCCATCCTCCTGCGCACAACTCTATCCATAGCCCACGCCTCGCAACCATACAACATTGTTGGAACCACTATTCCTTCAAACATACCCATTTTTGCTTTCCTGGGATAATGTTCTCGACTTCCACACATTTTTCAAGGCTCCCAAAATTTTCGCCCCCTCCCCCACCCTATGATCCACTTCCGCTTCCATGGTTCCATCCGCTGACAGATCCACTCCCAGATATCTAAGACACTTCACTTCCTCCAGTTTTTCTCCATTCAAACTCACCTCCCAATTGACTTGACCCTCAACCCTACTGTACCTAATAACCTTGCTCTTATTCACATTTACTCTTAACTTTCTTCTTCCACACACTTTACCAAACTCCGTCACCAGCTTCTGCAGTTTCTCACATGAATCCGCCACCAGCGCTGTATCATCAGCGAACAACAACTGACTCACTTCCCAAGCTCTCTCATCCCCAACAGACTTCATACTTGCCCCTCTTTCCAAAACTCTTGCATTTACCTCCCTAACAACCCCATCCATAAACAAATTAAACAACCATGGAGACATCACACACCCCTGCCGCAAACCTACATTCACTGAGAACCAATCACTTTCCTCTCTTCCTACACGTACACATGCCTTACATCCTCGATAAAAACTTTTCACTGCTTCTAACAACTTGCCTCCCACACCATATATTCTTAATACCTTCCACAGAGCATCTCTATCAACTCTATCATATGCCTTCTCCAGATCCATAAATGCTACATACAAATCCATTTGCTTTTCTAAGTATTTCTCACATACATTCTTCAAAGCAAACACCTGATCCACACATCCTCTACCACTTCTGAAACCACACTGCTCTTCCCCAATCTGATGCTCTGTACATGCCTTCACCCTCTCAATCAATACCCTCCCATATAATTTACCAGGAATACTCAACAAACTTATACCTCTGTAATTTGAGCACTCACTCTTATCCCCTTTGCCTTTGTACAATGGCACTATGCACGCATTCCGCCAATCCTCAGGCACCTCACCATGAGTCATACATACATTAAATAACCTTACCAACCAGTCAACAATACAGTCACCCCCTTTTTTAATAAATTCCACTGCAATACCATCCAAACCTGCTGCCTTGCCGGCTTTCATCTTCCGCAAAGCTTTTACTACCTCTTCTCTGTTTACCAAATCATTTTCCCTAACCCTCTCACTTTGCACACCACCTCGACCCAAACACCCTATATCTGCCACTCTGTCATCAGACACATTCAACAAACCTTCAAAATACTCATTCCATCTCCTTCTCACATCACCACTACTTGTTATCACCTCCCCATTTACGCCCTTCACTGAAGTTCCCATTTGCTCCCTTGTCTTACGCACCTCTATTTACCTCCTTCCAGAACATCTTTTTATTCTCCCTAAAATTTACTGATAGTCTCTCACCCCAACTCTCATTTGCCCTTTTTTTCACCTCTTGCACCTTTCTCTTGACCTCCTGTCTCTTTCTTTTATACTTCTCCCACTCAATTGCATTTTTTCCCTGCAAAAATCGTCCAAATGCCTCTCTCTTCTCTTTCACTAATACTCTTACTTCTTCATCCCACCACTCACTACCCTTTCTAAACAGCCCACCTCCCACTCTTCTCATGCCACAAGCATCTTTTGCGCAATCCATCACTGATTCCCTAAATACATCCCATTCCTCCCCCACTCCCCTTACTTCCATTGTTCTCACCTTTTTCCATTCTGTATATATATATATATATATATATATATATATATATATATATATATATATATATATATATATATATATATATATATATATATATATATATACATATATATATATATCTTATTTATTCATTTTGCTTTGACGCTGTCTCCCGCGTTAGCGAGGTAGCGCAAGGAAACAGACGAAAGAATGGCCCAACCCTCCTACATACACATGCATCTGCATATGTGTCCACACACGTAAATATACATACCTATACATCTTAACGTATACATGTATATACACACAGACATACACATATATACACATGTACATAGTTCATACTGTCTGCCTTTATTCATTCCCATCGCCACCCCGCCACATATAAATAAAACCCCCTCCCCTCTCATGTGTGCGAGGTGGCGCTAGGAAAAGACAACAAAGGCCACATTCGTTAACACTCAGTCTCTAGCTGTCATGTAATAATGCACCGAAACCGCAGCTCCCTTTCCACATCCAGGCCCCACAGAACTTTCCATGGTTTACCCCATATGCTTCACATGCCCTGGTACAATCCATTGACAGCGCGTCGACTCCGGTATACCACATCGTTCCAATTCACTCTATTCCTTGCCCGCCTTTCACCCTCCTGCATGGTCACGCCCCTGGGGATAGGGGAGAAACAATACTTCCCACGAAAGAGCACTTGGGAACTTATTGTGTTTCATTTTCCTGTGGTTAGGACGGAATATATATGTATATATATATATATATATATATATATATATATATATATATATATATATATATATATATATATATATATATATATATATATATATATATATCAAATTGGTAACCCATGAGCTTCACTAGTATGGTCTTCACTGATGACTGGCCCTTCAACGTCTCTCATTAAGTTCCCATCTTTTTCTCATCACCATGGCCCCATCACTGTCACCGCCGTCAGCCCTACAACCACTGGGCCTGGGAACCACTCCTGCTGATTGTTAGAGCGAGCGGTTAACGACCATAGGATCATTAGGCCAGTTTTTCTTCTTCCCCCAACCCTCCACCATCCCACCACTTCTCTATCCTTCCGTCAACATGTATCAGACTTTTAGCAACACGACCACTAAACCTGAGGTGCCAGAAATGCCTTCGAAAGCGCGTAGTCTGAGGTCTTACGTCGAGCTTCCTGAGGGAGAAGACAATGAGGAATGTATACCTTGTAGAGATTCCTGTGCGGGTAGACAATTAAGTGTGTATAACTTATAACATTACCTTGATTCACCTAGAAAAAAAAGACATTACTTTGTGTACACATTTCATGATATATTCGTCTCCTTAATTCGCCGTTTTTGCGATATTCCCCAGATCTTCTGAACTGTTTATGAGTCACAAATATGATGTGATGTGCTTCAACTGCTTTCGTTGCTGGGAGGCCGTCCTGGCAATCGCTCTGGAGAGGCGGAGCAACAGCTGTGATATCATGAACTGGATTCTGTACGAGTATACGTCACTAGAATGTCCTAACTATAGGGTCTATCCAAGATTTTGTTAGTGGATTATGGTGCCCACTTTGCTACAGATAGATGGTTGGCGGATCGGCCACACGTGGATATACAGAGCGAATGGTAGTTTAATTCGGTGCAAGAACAATGTAAATGGTAGTGTGGTAGTATACCTCTTGGTATTAATATGGGAAGCATTACTGAAGAGTGGAATTCTTATTGGCTAATGACCCGTAAGTGATTCACAGGTTTTCCAGCCGTAGTTGACGTCAGGGAGGAGGAAGAGGAGGTGGTGGTGAGGCTGAGACCCTACCCGTGTTGCATCGCCACTTGTGTGCGGATGTAGGCGGGGGTCTAGTGGCGAGCGAGTGTTATCCTAGAATTGGATTTCGATCCTTAATTCGAGCAGCTGCGAGTGTGGTGGCACTTTCTTCATAAGTCTTACTGACGTTCGATGGTGGACGAAGTTGTGTGAGGAGGGTGCTACACTGAGATCACAAAGCGGCTTGAGGTATGGAGGAAAGATGATTGTAATTTTTCATGTTATTGAGACCTGAGGTGAATTACTATCGCCTGCGCCCTGCGTAAACTGACGAACCTTTTTATATTACTAGTTATCCTGAGGTGACTGAAAGGTTCTTGTAACGCCTGTACCTCCGTGGCTTGCCATGCCCATATTGTAAGTTATCTACGCTGTTGAAGTGTACTTGTGTATGGTTCTTTATGATCGTAGTTTGTCAAAAGCTCACCAGATACTACTAGATATTAAATCTGTGAGTTTGAACAATAAATGTGATAATTAACTGTATTGGTTTGTTAAGAGTCGAACCCAAACATAACGAGATATTTCTTGATGTTTCTAGAGTAGACACATATGACCATTAACCTTCTGAATTTACCCATTTATACATTCAAATGTAAAAGTCATACTCTTATTATTTTGTTGTTGCTTATGTATTCCTATTTTGTGTAGATTTTCTTTTTCATATTTAAACGATGTTTCCCGTTTTGTCGAAGTAGCGCCAGGAACAGACGAAGTTGAGGCCTAATTCACTCATATTCATTCTCCAGCTGTCATCCGTAATGCACCGGGACCACAGCCACTCTATCTACAACTACATCCTATAAATCTTTCTGTGGTTTTCCTGGCTGCTTCATATTCCCTAGTTCTGTCCAATGACTGCGCGTCTCCCCCCGTGTACCACATCGGTACAATTCACTCTGTCCCCTTCACGCCTTTCACCCTCCTGCAGATTCAGGCCTCGAGTCTGTAAGTATACTGTTTAGATTTCTCTATACTTACTCGAGTGTTTGATTTTGGGATAATACTCGACTGGCAAAGCTCCTGCATTGGTTTTGCGCAGCTGGCGGTGAGTGGGAGATCAAGGCTTTATCAGTTCCTGTTGTGACAATAGAACGAGAGGCAAGATGCATCGGCTGACTCAAGGAATTTAGATTCGAAGTCGAATATGAAATATTCATAGAATACTGAATATCTTACTGTATCCACGGAAGAAGATCTACTTTTGTATTCATGCGTGTTATCAATGTATCTCATTATGGTAGGCGCTAGGGGCTGGGGAGACGACTGTGTGGGATGTAGGCCCGACAGGTGTGGGATGTGGGCCGGACAGGTGTAGGATGTGGGCCGAGCAGGTTTAGGATGTGGGCCGAGTAGGTGTGGGATGTGGGCTAGATAGGTATGGGATGTGGGCCGGGCAGGTGTGGGATGTGGGATGGGCAGGTGTGGGATGAGGGCTGGGAAGGTGTGGGATGTAGGCCCGGCAGGTGTGGGATGTGGGTTGGGCAGGTGTGGGATGATGGCTGGATAGGTGTGGAATGTGGGCTGGGCAGGTGTGGGATGTAAACCAGACAGGTGTGGGATGTGGGCCGGGCAGGTGTAGGATGTGGGCTGGCCAGGTGAAGGATGTGGGCTGGGTGGATGTGAGATTTGGGCCGGGCAGGTTTGGGATTTGTGCCTCACAGGTATATGGGACATGAGCCAGTAATCGTTGGGTAAGGGCAGAACAGAGTTTATGGGATATGGGCCGGGCAGGTGTGGGATACGGGCTGGGTGGTTCTTTTCACTGATCCGGACACAAATAACCTGAAAAATTATAACTTCCATAAAATTTTGATTTGCTTTTATACGAGCGTAGCGAAGCTGTGCTATCCACTGGGACTGTAGAGATAACAATATCTGTGTACATGAATCTGTATGTGTATGTCTGTCTGTCTGCCTGTCTGTGAAAGCGCTAGTTTGTCTGTCTGTCTGTTTGTGAATGTGTTAGTGTGTTTGTATGCCTGTCTGTGAATGTGTTAGTTTGTCTGTTTGTTTGTATTTGTGTACTTGTGAATTTGTTTCATGTTTCTCTGTTTACATACATATTCGTACAGCTACCAGGGTATTATACCATCTACCATATGCATCTACAGGTTCCTGTTTTCTTATATATGTATATATATATATATATATATATATATATATATATATATATATATATATATATATATATATATATATATATATATATATATATATATATATATATATATATATATATATATATATATATATATATATATATATATATATATATATATATATATATATATATATATATATATATATATATATATTTATATATATATATATATATATATATATATATATATATATATATATATATATATATATATATATATATATATATATATATATATATATATATATATATATATATATATATATATATATATATATATATATATATATATATATATATATATATATATATATATATCCGTCCTTCCCCGTATGTCTGTGTGGTATATCTACACTTACCTTCACCCATGATTACCTCGCATTCCCTCGACGTGTAAGTCTGACTCTCTGTGTTGGTCGTTCTATCATTCCTGTTCACAAGTTTCCTTGAACGTCATATTGCGTCACATTTCATAAACTGAAGAAAATGTGTTCGTGATTTTGTAATTACAGGGAAGCACGGTGAGGCACTTGCCAGTCTCACGTTCTGTTGTCATTGCATAAAGAATTATCAGAGAATAATAATGAAAGATCTGTGTGTGTGTGTGTGTGTGAGATCACTGATATTTTGCATTGTTTGACGGAGCACTTAGAGATGGATCAGAATATCAACGTAGTAATCGTATACTGAAATGAAGATGTATAAAAGTCATCCTATCTCGGTGCCCTAATCATCCCCTCATCAAAGAAAACGGGAAGGAGGCGGGTTTGGCTTCGGAAGGAAGTGCCCTAAATCGAGTCGCAAATTTGAAGAAAGAAGTTCGTTAGTGGAGGGAAGAAGTTAGTAAGGAAAAGAAATCAGCGGAGGGAAGAAAGAGAATAGGTGCTCGGATATAACCCCGAGGGACTCCACTATTGACAGGATAGAAAGTAATTCTTCTACCGACGACTACTGCAATGGACCGACTAGCGAGGAGCCTATGCCTCACAATACAGAGATGAGCAGAAAAGCCAAAGAGAAAAGAAGTTTAGGAAGTAAAGACTTATACTAATCCCTTTTTCACATGCTTTGGAGATGTGGAATAGTACGATAAAGGACTCAACCTATCCCCTGATAGAGGAGGACCCAAGGAGAGTCACACTTCGAAGGGAAATCTCTAGCAGAATTTCCAACATTGTAGCCATTCTGGTGACTTGAAAAAAGGAACTGTAATCCTATTTAAGAAAGTGAGAGTTCAGAGGGAATTCAACGTTGGAGACGGCGGAAGTGAGGGAGACAGGACGATAACTGCAGGGGGTTACAACGATCTCCTTTCGAAGGGGAAAATTCGTGGATTTGAGATTCGTGAGACAGACGAGTAAGTATCGATGCTGGTTCTCACACACACACACACACACACACACACACACACACACACACACACACACACACACACACCATGAGGACAGAAGCAGGTATGCTATGCAGACCATTCACAATGTTCACTTTGTACACCTGGATCGAGGAACATATAGAAACAGCAGTGTGAGGAGTTTGGGGGAGGTGGACTAGACACAGAATCAGTCAGAGTAGAGGAAAAATAAAGGATCGAAGAGTACGGCTTTATATCACTGGGAGAATTACCTATAGACGATCAGGTTGGAAGAGTCCTTGTTACCGCTGTCGTTAAACTCAGTTTCCTTTTCTGATTCACTCTCGTTACTAGAGCAGCAAATGTTTCCCTTTCAGATATAAAACTTTCCCAAAGTGGATAACATGCGACTTATACCAGAAAAGTTACTTCAGTGCTGTACATAAAGGCAGAAATGTCTAGCTGAAGAATTATAAGTTTAAGGACAGGATCCACGACTTGCCTTCCGACGTCATATGTAGATAACAACTCGTGTATGAGACGTGAGGCTCAGCACATTGGGAAGACTACGAGGCCATCCCGGCCTCTTGCCTACCTTTACACACGAGAGAAACCAGCCACTCACAGACATCCACCTAACTGCCGCTCGTCTGGTTATCAGTAATTATTTGAATATTAGAATACACGTATCGCTGTGACCTAATGCAAGATATGTATTATATTATATAATTTTTTTTTTTATTTTGCTTTGTCGCTGCCTCCCGCGTTAGCGAGGTAGCACAAGGAAACAGGCGAAGGAATGGCCCAACCCACCCACATACTATGTATATACATACACGTCCACACACGCACATATACATACCTATTCATCTCAACGTATACATATATATATATACACACACAGACATATACATATATACACATGTACATAATTCATACTGTCTGTCTTTATTCATTCCCATCGCCACCCCGCCACACATGAAATAACAGCCCCCTTCCCCTCATGTGCGCAAGGTAGCGCTAGGAAAAGACAACAAGGGCCACATTCGTTCACACTCAGGCTCTACCTGTCATGTAACAATGCACCGAAACCACAGCTCCTTTTCCACATACAGGCCCCACAGAACTTTCCATGGTTTACCCATGACGCTTCACATGCCCTGGTTCAATCCATTCACAGCACGTCGACCCCGATATATCACATCGTTCCAATTCACTCTATTCCTTGCACGCCTTTCACCCTCCTGCATGTTCAGGCCCCGATCACTCAAAATCTTTTTCACTCCATCCTTCCACCTCCAGTTTGGTCTCCCACTTCTCGTTCCCTCCACTTCTGACATATATATCCTCTTTGTCAATCTTTCCTCACTCATTCTCTCCATATGACCAAACCATTTCAAAACACCGTCTTCTCCTTTCTCAACCACGCTCTTTTTATTACCACACATCTCTCTTACCCTATTATTACTTATTCGATCAAACGACCTCACACCACATATTGTCCTCAAACATCTCATTTCGAGCACATCCAACCTCCTCCGCACAACTCTATCCATAGACCACGCCTCGCAACCATATAACATTGTTGGAACCACTATTCCTTGAAACATACCCGTTTTTGCTTTCCGAGATAATGTTCTCGACTTCCACACATTCTTCAATGCTCCCAGAACTTTCGCCCCTCCCCCACCCTATGATTCACTTCCGCTTCCATGGTTCCATCCGCTCCCGTATCCACTCCCAGATATCTAAAACACTTCACTTCCTCCATTCAAACTTACCTCCCAATTGACTTGTCCCTCAACCCTACTGTACCTAATAACCTTGCTCTTATTCACATTTACTCTCAGCTTTCTTCTTTCACACACTTAACCAAACTCAGTCACCAGCTTCTGCAGTTTCTCATATGAATCAGCCACCAGCGCTGTATCATCAGCGAACAACAACTAACTCACTTTCCAAGCTCTCTCATCCACAACTGACTGCATACTTGCCCCTCTTTCCAAAACTCTTGCATTCACATCCCTAACAACCCCATCCATGAACAAATTAAACAACCATGGAGACATCACACACCCCTGCCGCAAACCTACATTCACTGAGAACCAATTACTTTCCTCTCTTCCTACACGTACACATGCCTTACATCCTCGATAAAAACTTTTCACTGCTTCTAACAACTTGCCTCCCACACCATATATTCTTAATACCTTCCACAGAGCATCTCTATCAACTCTATCATATACCTTCTCCAGATCCATAAATGCTACATACAAATCCATTTACTTTTATAAGTATTTCGCACATACATTCTTCAAAGCAAACACCTGATTCACACATCATCTGCCACTTCTGAAACCACGCTGCTCTTCCCCAATCTGATGCTCTGTACATGCCTTCACCCTCTCAATCAATACCCTCCCATATAATTTCCCAGGAATACTCAGCAAATTTATACCTCTGTAGTTTGAGCACTCACTTTTATCCCTTTTGCCTTTCTGCAATGGCACTATGCAAGTATTCCGCCAATCCTCAGGCACCTCACTATGAGTCATACACACATTAGATAACCTTCCTAACCAGTCAACAATACAGTCACCCCCTTTTCTAATAAATTCCACTGCAATACCATCCAAACCTGCTGCCTTGCCGGCTTTCATCTTCCGCAAAGCTTTTACTACCTCTTCTCTGTTTACCAAATCATTCTCCCTAACCCTCTCACTTTGCACACCACCTCGACCAAAACACCCTATATCTGTCACTCTATTATCAAACACATTCAACAAACCTTCAAAATACTCACTCCATCTCCTTCTCACATCACCACTACTTGTTGTCACCTCCCCATTAGCCCCCTTCACTGAAGTTCCCATTTGTTCCCTTGTCTTACGCACTTTATTTATCTCCTTCCAAAACATCCTTTTATTCTCCCTAAAATCTAATGATAATCTCTCACCCTAACTCTCATTTGCCCTCTTTTTCACCTCTTGCACCTTTCTCTTGACCTCCTGTCTTTTCTTTTATTCATCTCCCACACATTTTCATTATTTCCCTGTAAAAATCGTCCAAATGCCTCTCTCTTCTCTTTCACAAATAATCTTACTTCTTCATCCCACCAATCACTACCTTTTCTAATCTGCCCACCTCCTGCGCTTCTCATGCCACAAGCATCTTTTGCGCAAGCCATCACTGCTTCCCTAAATACATCCCATTCCTCCCCCACTCCCCTTACATACTTTGTTCTCACCTTTTTCCATTCTGTACTCAGTCTCTCCTGGTACTTCTTCACACAAGTCTCTTTCCCAAGCTCACTTACTCTCACCACTCTCTTCACCCCAACATTCTCTCTTCTTTTCTGAAAACCTCTACAAATCTTCACCTTTGCCTCCACAAGGTAATGATCAGACATCCCTCCAGTTGCACCTCTCAGCACATATTTATATATCATATATATCATACAAACCTCCAACAGCCAGGATCGAACCCGGGACCCCTGTTTGGTAGGCGGGAGAGCTACGGCTAGGCTATGATCATAGCCTAGCCGTAGCACTACCGCCTGCCACGCAGGGGTCCCGGGTTCGATCCTGGCTGTTGGAAGTTTGTATGTTATTCGGAAGTGCGCGTTCATATGCACTGTATTGGTGTATATATATATATATATATATATATATATATATATATATATATATATATATATATATATATATATATATACATATATATATATATATCCTTTCTTTCCTTTCATACTATTCGCCATTTCCCGCGTCAGCGAGGTAGCGTTAAGAACAAAGGACTGGGCCTTTGAGGGAATATCCTCACCTAGCCCCCTTCTC
Organism: Panulirus ornatus; assembly: GCF_036320965.1. Lineage (NCBI taxonomy): Eukaryota > Metazoa > Arthropoda > Malacostraca > Decapoda > Palinuridae > Panulirus > Panulirus ornatus. The sequence goes on along the minus strand of NC_092252.1, from coordinate 18,210,574 downwards.
TGCTCCCTCTTTTGGAAAATTAAAAAAAAAAGAGGGGAGGATTTCCAGCCACCCGCTCCCTCCCCTTGTAGTCGCCTTCTACGACACGCAGGGAATACGTGGGAAATATTCTTTTTCCCCTATCCCTAGGGATTATATATATATATATATATATATATATATATATATATATATATATATATATATATATATATATATATATATATATATATATATATATATATATATATTATCCCTGGGGATAGGGGATTAAGAATACTTCCCACGTATTCCCTGCGTGTCGTAGAAGGCGACTAAAAGGGGAGGGAGCGGGGGGCTGGAAATCCTCCCCTCTCGGTTTTTTTTTTTTTTTTTTTCAATTTTCCAAAAGAAGGAACAGAGAATTGGGCCAGGTGAGGGTATTCCCTCAAAGGCCCAGTCCTTTGTTCTTAACGCTACCTCGCTAATGCGGGAAATGGCGAATAGTTTGAAAGAAAAGATATATATATATATATATATATATATATATATATATATATATATATATATATATATATATATATATATATATATATATACATATATATGTGTGTGTGTGTGTGTGTGTGTATGAGGTGGACTTCAGTTTCCTAGCTGTTCACAACAGACACACGAAGTTGAAAATAGCATAGGATTCAAACACGTACAGAGATGGACTGCGTGCTCGGTAAACACAGGAATGTGTGTGGGTAAATATGACTGTACTGTAAGTGTAATTAACTCTCATTACTTCATTTTTCTCTTAATTTTTTGGTATCAAACCTGTTCACTGATACACAATTTTTGAGTGAGATTTTTCTACCTTTGTAGTAACTCATGTTCTTAGTCATGATTAATTTTGAACACATATACCGAATGCTTTAATTATAGGTTTTTTTTAAACATGGTACATTTATATAATGAAAGAATTATGGTTGCATTAACACACTACCGCTAGCGGCTGGACAACTTATAATCTCTTCTTCCAACGCTCATCCAAATGATAAAGATAAAGGAGAATATTATATGTTGTATGATAATGCGCGTTCAATACTTTGTTTACATACCTCCGCCACTGCTAGTAGCTTAGGGTCGGTTTGACAACATCACTACAATTTAGGACACATAGTCTCTGTAGGTGGACGTGGCCGGCTACCTGAGCGCTGCAGGAGCCTCATGAAGATAAAAGAGATTTCTAGAGCAGGAAGTAAGTCGGTAAGTAAGTAAGTAAGTAGTAAGTAAATAAGTCATTAAGTAAGTATTTACATGTATATTCCTTATCTTTGTTTCCTACTTGTTCGCCGTTCCCCGTGTCAGCGAGGTAGCGTCAGGAACAACTGAAGACAGGCCTCATTCGCTCGCATCCATTCTCCAGGTCTTCCTCAGACCCAGAGAGAAAATGTCAGCCATCAACACAATGTTGCTCTAGAATAGACAGAGCCAGGGTGTTGAAGCTGGTCTAAACTCCATTGCCTCTTGTTCATGTGGAGGTAATTATTACGATGTAAAAAGAAAAGAATCACTCATTATTGTCAATTTTTTTTTTTGTGAAATCTGTACTTTTTTTCCCCTTTTCAAAAACTGAACAAAAAATGTGTTAGTGATTTTGTAATTACAGGGAAGCACGGTGAAGCACTGCCAGTCTCACGTTCTGTTGTCATTGTATAAAGGATTATCAGAGAATAATAATGAAAGATCTGTGTGTGTGTGTGTGTGTGTGTGTGTGTGTGTGTGTGTGTGTGTGTGTGTGTGTGTGTGTGTGTGTGTGTTCTAATCTTAGCATAATTCTGCAGAACTGAATGCGTCTCAGTCTTTGGTATAACGTAACGAGGAGTGTATACCAAATAAGATCATTGATATTCTGCCTTGTGTGACGGAGTGCGTCACACAACGTGACGTCACGACCATCAGAAGGCACTGGATATAGGGTCTCACATCCAGAAGGGCCTAGAAACGGGTTAGAATATCAACATATAAATCGTACAGTACAGTGAAGATGTATGAATTTCATGCCATTTCCGTGCCTTTAGTCTTCCCCCCACATCAAAGAAAACGGGAAGGCTGGCGGAGTTGAGGCTTCGTAACGCTACTAAATGTTGGTCACGAAGTTTTCCTCTCCTCAAACATGGCGGCGCCACAGGGACAGTCGTATTTTGTAAGCTATAACTGTTTGCGGGAGGAGGATCGTGATGAATACGACGCGGGATGATACCACCGGCCAGACTCTCAAAGTGATAACAAGCATTTATTGCTGCCAGACTCCGTGTGTGTGTGTGTGTGTGTGTGTGTGTGTGTGTGTGAACATTTGTCTTGACTTAGCTCATGGAATGTTCCTATGTTTTTAAAAGTTCTTCACAGTGGATCTCTGTCATGAGACGTCCTGTCAGCTGATGGAAGCAGCGCCTTTGATGATGATTGGATTGAGGCGACGTCTTGGAGCAGTCTAGGACTGTGGCCTCACTCGTATGGGAGACTATGATGTGATCCCATGACCAAGATGTGCAGACACCCCAGGTCTTCATCAGGGCTGACGATGTGGACGATTATGAGGAGGTAAAACTGGATAGCATCTCATGTGCAGGGGTTGAAATACAGGAGGAGGGCAATGGCCTGATGATGAGGGGTGGAGAGGGGGAAAAGAAAATGGTTTAAGGACTCGAAACAGAGGACGGGAGGAGGTCAAGAGTACTTATACTTTTTATTTACAATGTCGTTAGGACTGTGTTTTGTCTCCTGGGTAGATTCGCTGAAGCTTTTACAGTAACAAGGAAGGTTCTGCTCGTTGGGGGAAACACTGGAAAATAGTGGTGCGTTTGACGAAGAGTAAGGTTAAAAGACTATTAAAACCGCTATTGATAATGATGTTTAACCTTCTGTCATTGTCATCTTTCGTAAGACATTTGATTAGAAGAAAAAAAAGGAAGATACGTATTTCGGAGAAATCATCATCGAATGAGAGTACTTGATAACAAGACGTAGCAAGGTATGGTGAGGCATAGCCTTTGTTGTGTGGTGCTGGAGAGAGAGAGAGAGAGAGAGAGAGAGAGAGAGAGAGAGAGAGAGAGAGAGAGAGAGAGAGAGAGAGAGAGAGAGAGAGAGAGAGAGAGAGAGAGAGGGATAAAGTAAAATTAGTCTCGACTGCACCATCTATATTCAAATGAGGGCCATTCGTAACCGAACTGAACGGAAACACATTTATTCCACGGCAGAATTTTTTTTCCATTATGTTTACCCGTTTTTATGAGGTGCGTTGGCCCGTGATTCAGCCGGGGCACTGACTCACCTCCTCATAAATTCTCATTTGAGGTCTCCTCATTTGGACGCTCAAATGAATGGTTTTAGGAAGGCCAAAAGAGGTTCGTTCATGATGAAGTTCTTGTATATCAAAGGTTTCCTTTCGTTTCAGGAAAGGGGAAAGTTACAGGGAATCTCGCACAAAGGTAGACGAATGGATCCGCAGATGACACTGATCTTGACAGACCTTAGTGTGACACCCTGCTAACTAGGAGGCTCCACAGTGCTAGAAATCACTGGGTCGTGTAGGAGGAAGATGTAGCGACTTTGCGTATATCGAGGGACGGATTATGAAGCTGTGGACATAATCATTGGCACATGTCATATAGGGGATGATATAGGGGACAGTCTTATATAAAATATAACTTAGTAACACTCCTAACAACCGGACGAAAGTCCAGAAATAAGAGTCTGAAACTGGGGAGCCTCGTGTGTAGGAATATCGAATATCCATAATATTCTATTTACTACGAACGAAGATTTAGTGATTTGCTGGTGGATCTTCTGTAGTCATGAGGACTGTATAGAGTTGTTATAGAAGAGGTGGAAACTGGCTGGAAATGCCAGTCGTTCCCATTAGTTCATAGGAGGGAGGTGCCACGAACTGGTTGCGAGAGTGATCGAGTCCATGAAGCGGGTTTCTGGAAGCTGAAAGATGACGTAAGTCAGTGAGTGAGTGAAGAGGTCGAGGCGTTTACAAGTAGCTGAGTCTTAAATCGTGGAGACCATCAGTGATGGTGTTGATACGGACGAAGAGACAAGAGGAAGGACGATGTTGATACATAGGGGAAGGGAAGCACGAGGTGACGGGGACACAGGGAACATGAGGGAGGAACTGACGATGAGGGAGATACAGGGAACATGAGGGATGGACTGACAGTGAGGGAGATACAGGGATCATGAGGGAGGGACTCACGGTGAGGGAGACACAAGTCGAGAAAACATGAGGGAGGGACTCGTTTAGGAAGGATGGACGATGAATAGCTTACTATCCAACGGCCTTTAGTGCACAGCTGGCGCGCTACTGAGGTCGTGAAGAGCACCGGAGAGGTGATCACTCCTCAGTCGACAGCTGGGCGACCTCTAGCGCAGCGTGCAACTCTCTGAGGCTGTTGCCCTCCACCCGCGAGTGAGAGCTACCATGGTCATAAGCTAGATGGGAACACGCACCTAGCAACGTCCTTTTTTTTTTCGCATTTCCTTCCTACCAACTGTTGAGCCGGCGGGAAAGGTGGGTGGGGAAGTGCCTTCTGCTATGCTATCCTGTTACCACCACTGTAATTAGTCATTTCTCCTGTTCTTCAGATAATCTCGACCATCAGGGTCTCCTGTTATCTGTCCTTTCCATATTTTTCTATGTCGATCGAGCGTAACTCTTGCAGCATGATGTGAACTAGCCTGCGAGTCTGACCATTTCTCTTGATATCAGTGACTCATCTGAATCCTTCCGGATATATTTATGTTACCTAAAGTATTCATTTGTGTGAAATACCCACGAGCGCAGTCATTCATACCACGGATATCAACAAAGGATACTTGTTCTCACTCTGAACTAAGAAAATTCTCATAGTCAACAACAAAGAAAGAAAACGTAGGCAACAGAGGTAAGACTCTAAGATCGAGGACGGGCAGTCAGTGCGACAGTAGACTATGTCAGACAGGGTACCTACTGAATTCTAATCATGATATGGGCTGCCGTGATGTAGTGATGAATATTTCTGATGATGACTTCGCAAGGGCCCGTCCGAGTTTGAATCTAGGGCTGGGCAGTCGGCCAGCAGCCAACCCAGCTGCTCATCCTCAAGAGAAGTTTTTTGCGAAATGGTTACTTGGCTCAAGTATATGCATATATATATATATATATATATATATATATATATATATATATATATATATATATATATATATATATATATATATATATATATATATATATATATATATATATATATATATATATATATATATATATATATATATATATATATATATATATATATTGTATCCCTAGGGATATGGGATTAAGAATACTTCCCACGTATTCCCTGCGTGTCGTAGAAGGCGACTAAAAGGGGAGTGAGCGGGGGGCTGGAAATCCTCCCCTCTCGTTTTTTTTTTTCATTTCCAAAAGAAGGAACAGAGTGGGGCCAGGTGAGGATATTCCACAAAGGCCCAGTCCTCTGTTCTTAACGGTACCTCGCTAACGTGGGAAATGGCGAATAGTTTAAAAAAAAAAGAAATATATATATATATATATATATATATATATATATATATATATATATATATATATATATATATATATATATATATATATGTATATATATATATATATATATATATATATATATATATATATATATATATATATATATATATATATATATATATATATATATATTGTATCCCTAGGGATATGGGATTAAGAATACTTCCCACGTATTCCCTGCGTGTCGTAGAAGGCGACTAAAAGGGGAGTGAGCGGGGGGCTGGAAATCCTCCCCTCTCGTTTTTTTTTTCATTTCCAAAAGAAGGAACAGAGTGGGGCCAGGTGAGGATATTCCACAAAGGCCCAGTCCTCTGTTCTTAACGGTACCTCGCTAACGTGGGAAATGGCGAATAGTTTAAAAAAAAAAGAAATATATATATATATATATATATATATTTTTTTTTTTTTTTTTTCTTATACTTTGTCGCTGTCTCCCGCGTTTGCGAGGTAGCGCAAGGAAACAGACGAAAGAAATGGCCCAACCCCCCCCCCATACACATGTACATACGTCCACACACGCAAATATACATACCTACACAGCTTTCCATGGTTTACCCCAGACGCTTCACATGCCTTGATTCAATCCACTGACAGCACGTCAACCCCTGTATACCACAACGCTCCAATTCACTCTATTCCTTGCCCTCCTTTCACCCTCCTGCATGTTCAGGCCCCGATCACACAAAATCTTTTTCACTCCATCTTTCCACCTCCAATTTGGTCTCCCTCTTCTCCTCGTTCCCTCCACCTCCGACACATATATCCTCTTGGTCAATCTTTCCTCACTCATTCTCTCCATGTGCCCAAACCATTTCAAAACACCCTCTTCTGCTCTCTCAACCACGCTCTTTTTATTTCCACACATCTCTCTTACCCTTACGTTACTCACTCGCTCAAACCACCTCACACCACACATTGTCCTCAAACATCTCATTTCCAGCACATCCATCCTCCTGCGCACATCTCTATCCATAGCCCACGCCTCGCAACCATACAACATTGTTGGAACCACTATTCCTTCAAACATACCCATTTTTGCTTTCCGAGATAATGTTCTCGACTTCCACACATTTTTCAAGGCTCCCAAAATTTTCGCCCCCTCCCCCACCCTATGATCCACTTCCGCTTCCATGGTTCCATCCGCTGACAGATCCACTCCCAGATATCTAAAACACTTCACTTCCTCCAGTTTTTCTCCATTCAAACTCACCTCCCAATTGACTTGACCCTCACCCCTACTGTACCTAATAACCTTGCTCTTATTCACATTTACTCTTAACTTTCTTCTTCCACACACTTTACCAAACTCAGTCACCAGCTTCTGCAGTTTCTCACATGAATCAGCCACCAGCGCTGTATCATCAGCGAACAACACCTGACTCACTTCCCAAGCTCTCTCATCCCCAACAGACTTCATACTTGCCCCTCTTTCCAGGACTCTTGCATTTACCTCCCTAACAACCCCATCCATAAACAAATTAAACAACCATGGAGACATCACACACCCCTGCCGCAAACCTACATTCACTGAGAACCAATCACTTTCCTCCCTTCCTATATATATATATATACATATATATATATATATATATATATATATATATATATATATATATATATATATATATATATATATATATATATATATATATATATATATGTTGAAAAGGATCACAATTTTGCGCGTGATCAAGTATTTTCTTAAGAGTTCACGGGGAAAATGAAACACAGCTCTGTGTTCCTACAGCAGCGCAGCATCAGTCGAAAGACGCTAAAATTAATCAAGGCTGCATCTTAAAGGTCTCAAATAAGCTATATCGTTCATGTAGATTTCCCGCTAGTGTAACAGAACACTGCACGACGCACCTCAGACATTTGTGTAGTGACAGAACATTGCACGACGCACCTCAGACACTCGTGTAGTGACAGAACACTGCACGACGCACCTCAGACACTTGTGTAGTAACAGAACACTGCACGACGCACCTCAGACACTTGTGTAATGACAGAACACTGCACGACGCACCTCAGACACTTGTGTGGTGACAGAACACTGCACGACGCACTTCAGACACTTGTGTAGTGACAGAACACTGCACGACGCACCTCAGACACTTGTGTAGTGACACGACGCACCTTAGACACTTTCGCAATCTTTCGTTGTAAGTCAGCAGGTGTTGTATCGCCTCTTTCTCTCCTCTCCTCTCTCTCGAAGACGCATCCTATTCATGCACAGGATCGCTGGGCGCCTTGTCAAAGGCCACAAACTTCTGCAGTGTCGTAAAACTGTCAATTTTTTACTCACTCTCTCTCTCTCTCTCTCTCTCTCTCTCTCTCTCTCTCTCTCTCTCTCTCTCTCTCTCTCTCTCTCTCTCTCTCTCTCTCTCTCTCTCTCTCTCTCTCTCTCTCTCTCTCTCTCTCTCTCTCTCAGCGTCCTCAGGATATTAAAGTGGCGATCCCGCCTCTATTCCTTTCCATTTTCCTGTCCCGTCTGTCCATCTTGATAACTTCAACCCGGGACTTATCAGTTGTCTCGAGACTTCAGAGCCTAAAAGAATAATAAGTATTTATTACCTTGGTATCACAGTTGCTTCTCGCAATAACCCTGTTGTACATTTCCCCTTCCCCCCCACCACACACACACACACCTAGAGTCCTGTCCCTGTCTCGGCTCAGTCCACCGGAGGAGCTGGGTGTTTCATTCCAATGATGGAACTCTATATGTCTGGGCTTTTATATTTACACATATATATGTATATATATATATATATATATATATATATATATATATATATATATATATATATATATATATATATATATATATATATATATATATATATATACATATATATATATATATATATTTTTTTTTTTTTTTGCTTTGTCGCTGTCTCCCGCGTTTGCGAGGTAGCGCAAGGAAACAGACGAAAGAAATGGCCCAACCCACCCCCATACACATGTATATACATACGTCCACACACGCAAATATACATACCTACACAGCTTTCCATGGTTTACCCCAGACGCTTCACATGCCTTGATTCAATCCACTGACAGCACGTCAACCCCGGTATACCACATCGCTCCAATTCACTCTATTCCTTGCCCTCCTTTCACCCTCCTGCATGTTCAGGCCCCGATCACACAAAATCTTTTTCACTCCATCTTTCCACCTCCAATTTGGTCTCCCTCTTCTCCTCGTTCCCTCCACCTCCGACACATATATCCTCTTGGTCAACCTTTCCTCACTCATTCTCTCCATGTGCCCAAACCATTTCAAAACACCCTCTTCTGCTCTCTCAACCACGCTCTTTTTATTTCCACACATCTCTCTTACCCTTACGTTACTTACTCGATCAAACTACCTCACACCACACATTGTCCTCAAACATCTCATTTCCAGCACATCCATCCTCCTGCGCACCACTCTATCCATAGCCCACGCCTCGCAACCATACAACATTGTTGGAACCACTATTCCTTCAAACATACCCATTTTTGCTTTCCGAGATAATGTTCTCGACTTCCACACATTCTTCAAGGCTCCCAGAATTTTCGCCCCCTCCCCCACCCTATGATCCACTTCCGCTTCCATGGTTCCATCCGCTGCTAGATCCACTTCCAGATATCTAAAACACTTTACTTCCTCCAGTTTTTCTCCATTCAAACTCACCTCCCAATTGACTTGACCCTCAACCCTACTGTACCTAATAACCTTGCTCTTATTCACATTTACTCTTAACTTTCTTCTTCCACACACTTTACCAAACTCAGTCACCAGCTTCTGCAGTTTCTCACATGAATCAGCCACCAGCGCTGTATCATCAGCGAACAACAACTGACTCACTTCCCAAGCTCTCTCATCCCCAACAGACTTCATACTTGCCCCTCTTTCCAAAACTCTTGCATTCACCTCCCTAACAACCCCATCCATAAACAAATTAAACCACCATGGAGACATCACACACCCCTGCCGCAAACCTACATTCACTGAGAACCAATCACTTTCCTCTCTTCCTACACGTACACATGCCTTACATCCTCGGTAAAAACTTTTCACTGCTTCTAACAACTTGCCTCCCACACCATATATTCTTAATACCTTCCACAGAGCATCTCTATCAACTCGATCATATATATTCCTATGAGTCCACGGGGAAAATGAAACACGAAAAGTTCCCAAGTGCACTTTCGTGTAATAATCACATCATCAGGGGAGACACAAGAGAGAAATATAACAATCAGTTGATATACATCGAAGAGACGGAGCTAGGACGCCATTTGGTAAACATGTGATTGTCCAGCCCCCCCCGCTCCCTCCTCTCTTACTCGCCTTCTTCGACAAGCAGGGAATATGTGGGAAGTATTATTTCTCCCCTATCCCCAGGGATAACATATATATATATATATATATATATATATATATATATATATATATATATATATATATATATATATATATATATATATATATATATATATATATATATATATATATATATATATATATATATATATATGAGGCTTATATAAGACTGGTCTAGCCTAATAGGGATTGCTTCGCCCACCAGCTGAGGCTTCGCTCAGAAACGAGCAGCTAAAGTATCTTTCTGTATGAGGGTCATTTGTAACCCACTGAACGAGAAACCTTCTGTATCCCGAGGTGACTTGTTACTGTGAAATTTACAGTTTTTCTCTTCCTCCAGAAATACAATTGCCCCCCTCCCCCCTGTATTCTCCTGAAGCCCTCAATAACTTACCGTAAATTCTCCTTTAGGTCCAGGTCTCTCTCTCTCTCTCTCTCTCTCTCTCTCTCTCTCTCTCTCTCTCTCTCTCTCTCTCTCTCTCTCTCTCTCTCTCTCTCTCTCTCTCTCTCTCGGCCAATAAGACTCATTATGCTGGCCAGTGTTCCCGAGGAGGATTATAACTTCGGCATTATCCTAACTTAATATACTCTTCCCCGCCAAATTCATAACTGTTCAATGTATTTACCCAAATGAGGATTCGGCTTCTATTTTTTCCCTTCCTTGCATTACTCAATAGGAGTTGCTATAACGAACTTTCATTTGCAATAAAACCGCTAATTATTTGTGCCTAACTTACATGTAGTTCGGAAATCCCAATTAGGAATGAGGAGAGTCAATTACCAGGAATATGAACATTCAGAGGAGGACTTCAAGAAATTATGGATAGTCAACAGGAGTTTTTATACCTTGTTATCATGGATAGGGGTCTGGAAACCTGGAAAGAGACCTTGTTATCATGGATGAATCTGGAAACATGGAAAGAGACATTGTTAACATGGGAAACATAGAGGGAATATTATCATGGAAGGTTGAAACGTGAAGGGTGGGTTTTGGAAACATGAAAAGAGACTTAGTTATCATGTATGGGTCTGGAAAAGGGCAAGAGACCTTTTTATAACGGTAGGTTCTGGAATCAAGTGCGATATCTTGTTATCATGGTTGGTTTGTAGACGAGAGAGGAACCTTGTTATCATGGGTGGCCCTTGAAAAGATAAACTTTGTTATCATCGGTGTGTCTGGAATCCAGTACGAAACCTTGATATCATAAGTTGTTCTGGAAACGAGGAAGGACCTTGCTATCATGGGTGGGTCTGGAGTCCAGTACGAAACCTTGATATCATGAGTTGTTCTGGACCTTGTTTCCATGGGTGGGTCTGGAATCCAGTACGAAACCTTGATATCATGAGTTGTTCTGGAAACGAGAGAGGAACCTTGTTATCATGGGTGAGTCTGGAAACGGGAAACCTTATCACGGGTAGGTCTGGAAACGAGAAAGGAATCTATCACAGGTGGGCCTGGAAACAAGAAAGGAACCTCATGATCAGGAGTGAGTCTGGAAACGAAAAAGTATCATATGCATTACCTGTAAAGTGCTTAGAATGTAAGGAATCGTAGTCAAAATCATCTTGAAAGACGTAGGTAAATGGTGTCTCCTCTGAAATCTGAATTACTTAATCGCTTTAACTCCGAATACTTTCAGTAACAGGGTTCGTAAATCAAAGAGGGTCGTCTCCCTCAGATGTCTTTTCCTAAAGGTCAGAGGTCTGGAAAGTTTAATCTAAATGATTGCGTCAACTGTTTAGTTAGAAATGTAAGAGTTCCAATTATCTGGAGATGTATGTGAGGGTTGTTCAACCCCCGTGGGTCTCAGAGACTAGTTCGAGGAATATATGTATGTTAGGATGAGGTCAGGAAGCTAATTTCAGTGGACGCTATTAGAGAGGAGTATTTTGAGTCTGTACTGCTGGGTATGGTGGTCTCCGGAGATGGTGTGTTATAAGAAACCCTCGAGGCTAGCTAACGAGATCTGGCTGCCGAAAGGGGAGTACTTGCCAAGGAGGAGCAGTTCGCTGAAGGGGTTTTGTAAGTTGAAAAGGCTTTCTTAAGAACAGAATTTAGGTCCCATATTTCTATCATGACATGATTCTGACTGATATCTTAGACTCTGACCCTAAGAAGACAAGTGGCTTTTCGGGATAATCGAAAGAGTTGATCTCCTCAGAAACATTTTGAATGAGAGAATTTTCCAAGAGTTTGATGGTCCTGGAGAACATATAAGTGATCCCACGGTTGGGTCGTAGGTTATTATAGACGGCAGTCAAGACTTCAGAAGTAGAATAGGTATAGAAACCACACAGTGTATTTATAGGATGGGGAAAGCATAGGGTCACTCGTGGGTCCAAGAACAGGCCTTTATCCTGAGAAATTTTGAAGAGTTATTGGTGTCACAATGAGGTATAACATAAGGGTTGTAGAACCCAATTTGCTCCATAGATACAACCCAGAAACCAAATATAGGACCTGTAGTTAACATGTTTTCGAATCTTAAAGTATTTGGGTTCAGTGTTAAGATCTGAAAGCCATTGGATCTAATGAATGGAGTTCTGGAAGCGGACGGTCTTAAAGTTACCGTGGTGAAGTACAGAGGACACCAGAGAACTGACCTTGCAGCTGGAGGTTCTTGAGGAGGGATGCTGAGGTCGGGATGTGCACGGTCTCCTGCCTGACGACGCTGGTGGAGGATAATTCAACATTATTCTCCTGATTGACTTCAGAAAGAAGTCCTGGGTAACACAGGGCCCTTTCATGAAAATTTTCTTGGAATAATGATGAATAAATATATATATATATATATATATATATATATATATATATATATATATATATATATATATATATATATATATATATATATATGTATGTATAATAATGAATAAATAAATATATATTTTTTTTTTCATACTATTTGCCATTTCCCGCGTTAGCGAGGTAGCGTTAAGAACAGAGGACTGGGCCTTTGAGGGAATATCCTCACCTGGCCCCCTTCTCTGTTCCTTCTTTTGGAAAATTAAAACAATAATGAGAGGGAGTATTTCCAGCCCCCCGCTCCCTCCCCTTTCAGTCGCCTTCTACGACATGCAGGGAATACGTGGGAAGTATTCTTTATCCTCTATCCCCAAGGAAATATATATATATATATATATATATATATATATATATATATATATATATATATATATATATATATATATATATATATATCCCTGGGGATAGGGGATTAAGAATACTTCCCACGTGTTCCCTGCGTGTCGTAGAAGGCGACTAAAAGGGGAGGGAGCGGGGGGCTGGAAATCCTCCCCTCTGGGTTTTTTTTTTTTTTTTCAAAAGAAGGAACAGAGAATTGGGCCAGGTGAGGGTATTCCCTCAAAGGCCCAGTCCTCTGTTCTTAACGCTACCTCGCTAATGCGGGAAATGGCGAATAGTTTGAAAGAAAGAAAGATATATATATATATATATATATATATATATATATATATATATATATATATATATATATATATATATATATATATATATATATATATATATATATATGTGAAGCGTCTGGGGTATACCATGGAAAGCTGTGTAGGTATGTATATTTGCGTGTGTGGACGTATGTATATACATGTGTATGGGGGGGGTTGGGCCATTTCTTTCGTCTGTTTCCTTGCGCTACCTCGCAAACGCGGGAGACAGCGACAAAGTATAATATAAATATATATATATATATATATATATATATATATATATATATATATATATATATATATATATATCAGATGCAGCTCTGTCATGGTAGGTAGTGGTGGAATAACCCAACCCAGGGTAGTGGCCTTGTAGTGTAATTTCCATCGTCCTGAATAATGCATTTAGATCCGACTAGTTGGCAACCAGCCATGAAAGGTTGTTATGTTGGCTGGCAGGATCTATACACCACAGAGTATTTTACCGAAGTAGACAAAGGCAATCTTGATTGCACCAACCAATTACCGAACTCCGTCAATAAAATAGAATTTAATTCCAACGTTAACTCGAAGCAAAATGCGACTTACGGATACCGCAGGCGAGGCGGAGAATTTGAAAACATTGGCATCCCAAGTCAAAGTAGGTGATTAATTACGTAATGATTCAAAGCTTTGGTTTTTACATCAGATCTGATGACCAACGTATCTAAAACCCAGTCACTGTTGCTCTCCGGGGTTTTATACGAGCCAGGTTTAATGGAGTTATGGTTGACGTACAGCGGGACTCACCCGCCAGCCCGCACCCCACCCGAGACTCAGGACTGGGAACGTATCGCGCCAGGTCACTCAATAATGTCCAGGAATTGGCTTTATCATTATTCTCAACCAGCAGCTTCTGCTACCACCTGCCTCTCTCTCTCTCTCTCTCTCTCTCTCTCTCTCTCTCTCTCTCTCTCTCTCTCTCTCTCTCTCTCTCCGTGTGTACGTGGGTCTGCAAGCAACGCCAGCAGGCAGTTACCACTGCATCCAACGCAGATGGGGATCTAATGCCTAAAAGCAGCAGGAGTTAATGGTGCTGAACCCTGAACAAGAACACACAGATGTTGTTCACCATTGAAGAAGTTCTACGTTGTATAACAATGGAAATGCGGAGTGGATGGATGACGGAAGGTTGTGGAGGGGGTGGGAGATGACCTTAGATAGGGATGTAATTACCGTGTGACAGGAACATTAAGGGACGTACAGAGTTTTTGATTTCGTTTGGGTGCTAAGTGGAAGACCAGATTTCAACGGTATGACGTATCCATAAAGGAAATGCCACCATAATAGGATACTGAATGTCGGATTTTGGGATGAGGACTAACTCAGTGACAAGGCGAGAGGCGTTTGGGCGAACTGTATGAAAGGAAAAAGAAATTACAGGAAATCATCTTCCGAACGTCACGTACATGACAGTAATGGCTTGGTGAAGTTGTAGTCGCTTGGTAAACCATCTTCGGCAGTGGTGGTGTAATATGGATTCCAGGAACGCCCTAGAGCTATGTAGTTCTGCTAAGTTCATGTGAAAAAGATAAGTATTACAAGGAATGTTAAACAGGAGACATGACTGATTATCTATCATTTCCAAGAACGGTCGGTGACAGAAGTTGGTGATGTTAAATCTAATAAAGTTATGACACAAGTCTAGGAGAAAATACTGCGGTAGCCTGAGGCAAGACTGGTAGAAGACTGACACAAGTCTAGGAGAAAATACTGAGGTAGCCTGAGGCAAGACTGGTAGAAGACTGATACAACGAACACTAGGGAAAACTTGGGTGAACTGTTCCCTACTTCTGTATCTTTAATGGCACGTCTCTCCCTCTTTTATCACATAGTCTGCAGAGTCCCTAATACGGTGTCCAAGACACTCCATACATACATCAAACACAAAGACGAACCCACCCACAACACGCTCCAACTCTGAGCCACAACGAATATTCAGCGTTCATGTTCGGCCGGATCTCACAAACCCGACATTATGAATGGAAATCTTAGAGAACATTTTAGCCACCATATGCCACAAGTATCATACTGTCCAGCTTCTTCGACTTCGCTCTGTGAAACTGGTTCATACACAGATCAGCAGCTTATATCAAGGGGATATATCTTTTGCTATCACTTTGCTACAGCGTTGCAGATGTGGGCTGAGTTGGAGTTGAAATAAACCTGAGGCCGTTCCTGACGGAGAAGCACACAGCCCGGGTGCTGGCGTGCAGGCGGGGAAGACCGTTGCAGCTTTCACATTTCTTTGTTCATCTTTTTTTCTGGAGGGGAGGTTGGAGTGGTAATGTGTTGTGCATATATACCTTAAAACAAGAGAAGCAAGTGATATAAACATTAGTTATTATATAAGATGATATAAGGAAACAAATGTCAAAACGTAAGCAAGCCAGAACACGATGATGGAGCCCGGCGGAGAGGAGGAGGCCTCACACGACGGTTTATGATAACGTAAATTGGTTGGATGTCGAGTGTTATGAACTGATCACCTCGATGTCAATATGGCTGCACAAGGATAATCTCTGGCTTAATCAACTCAGGTCCGTTCGTCTAGTTTGAGGCTCATACATTCCAAGATCATCACACATTGTGTGTTTTATAATCATTACACATAGATATCACTCCTGTTTCTGCTCCTGCCCTGCCTTACCTGACTCCACCTGCCTGTGGTTATACGACGCGAGTGAAAAGTTACCGTTAGGGAGGATCTGTCATCGAAGTACAATCTCGTCAAAGAACTTTTCACTCCATGGAGTTCATCCTTTCCCTGCTACTTATTGCAGCACTGCCTTGAATATGCAGGAGCCCACGGAGAAGTTTTCCGTATGTTACCAATTAGTGATCAATCGTAAGCGCTGAACTTCCTACGTACGTGCCTCTGTCATTCGGTAAACCACTTCGTCACTTGATTACTGACTGACGACTGGCGACTCTTAGGTCGCTAAGATTTGTTGGGTTTCATTTGGTTTTCGTGGTCGTTATGAACTGTTCCCGGCAAACAGTCAGCTTTTCCACCTCTTCAGAAATCTACACTCTTCTTCGTTTTGTCTATTTACTCTATTTTTGGCTTTTCTTATTTTCTCTACATTCCAGGAGAAC
This sequence comes from Panulirus ornatus, assembly GCF_036320965.1. NCBI lineage: Eukaryota > Metazoa > Arthropoda > Malacostraca > Decapoda > Palinuridae > Panulirus > Panulirus ornatus. The sequence continues at coordinate 18,194,060 of NC_092252.1, read as the reverse complement.
TTCTGTCTCTGACCGTAGCTTTCAGCATACTTTAACTATCTATCTATCTATCTATCTATCTATCTATCTATCTATCTATATATATATATATATATATATATATATATTGGAAAAGATCACAATTTTGCGCGTGATCAAGATATTCCTATGAGTCCCGTGGACTCATAGGAAAATATATATATATATATATATATATATATATATATATATATATATATATATATATAAAGGCACTGGGAGAAAAGCGCTCGGGCATCTAAGTGTAAAAGAAAAAAAAATGCATAATGATTTTTAGCTACGGACCAGTTTTCCAGTAAATGACAAAATGAAGGATAAAGACTAGACAGCAGAAGAAGGGAAGGACAGGGTGAGGAGAGAGAGCCACATGCCCACCTTTTGCAAAGGCTAATGAAATACGCAAGCGACACAGAAACATCCCCAAAACGCATTAAGGGATGACTCGAAGACGTAATGAGTAAACTCATTGTAAATTGAGAGAGAGCGATGAAAAAGAAGAGGTGTGTGCAGACCAGAGTTTGTACACCGGTAAGTAATGGGGAAAGACTGGAGGGAAGGAGGAACAGAATATATGAAAATATAACATTTATGGATTTCCAAAAGGTGGTGGATAAAGTTGACAGAGCTTTCAAAAGGTCTGACTTCCCCATAGCGTGCATGGGAGATTTCTGATAACTGTTAAAAGCTTTTGTAATGGAATTACTTCATGTATGTGAGCAAATGGTGGGATGGGTGATTGGCATGAAGGAAATGTGGGACTGTGTCAGGGTTAGGGGAGAGTGAGGGGAATGTTTACCATGCACAGCTTGTGCTGTGGTGGTTATGAATGTACTGTACTATATGTGTGAGCAGATGACATTTCGTTTGCTGAAGTGGAGGATGATTTTCTGTGGTCTGGTGTGTTGATGTGTGGGAGAGGATCATGAATGTAGATGTCAGCAATGATAAGGTTCTTCACTCAAAAAGGTGACTGATAATCAACGTGTATGAACAGCTACAATGAAGATGATTGAGATGTAAATAAGCTTAAGTATCTGGAAGTTGATGATCGTTGAGGATAAACGTGGGAAAGATGGACGTGAAAGTTCAATCATAAGTACAATCATACGAAAAATAAATCGGAGATGATATGAGATGAAGGATGGAGTGCGAAAGATTTTGAGTGCTCTGAGTTTAAACATGCAAGGGGGTGAAAGGCGTGCATGGGATAGAGTAAACTGAAGTGATATGGTATACAATGGGCGACGTGCTCTCAACGTACTGAACCAGGTCGTATGAAGCAGCATGAGAAAACCACGGAAAGGTCTGTTGGGCCTAGTTGTGTAAAGGGAGCTGTGGTTTCGGTACATTGCACATAACAGGTAAAGAATGAGCGGATGAGGCCTTTTTACGTCTATTCCTGACACTAACGCGCGAAACGGCAAACAAGTAAGAAAGAAATGATGAGAGCTCTGGTAAAATGAAAAGAATCTTAAAACAAAATGTGCAAGAAACTACTAATTACTTCCACGAGACTGTAAACATCCTCTTATTCTCAAGCCAGAGTCCTCTGCCTAAGGAGCTCCAACATATATCACATGGAGTGGATGAGATCCTCTCGCGCATACAGCTGGAGGTGTTGAAGCCTTCACAGGTTTCTTCGTACTTAACATCGGGAGCAAATCATCAGCCAACTTATTTCTCTGAATATCAGGGTAAGTCTTCCAACATACTGGATTTGTTTTTTCTGCTCAATCCCCTCGCGCTGTGAATGCGCAATTGCACTCAAGTGTCTTTATCTAATCGCAATCTTGCAATTGTCATTTTCCACACAGCACGTCTTTGTCCTGATAAACACCATCAATGATGCCTCTGTAATATTGACTAGACTTTTCGTAAACCTTTGTGTATTTCCTTGATAAGGTCGCTCCCTCTACGTAATTACTGCTCTTACCTGTGTTACGTGTGTAGCATGTTACTGTTGCAGGAATGGCAGCATATCTTCCTTCTTCCCGTAAATCCATCTCTCCTTTCAGCCTCTGCTTCAGTCACCCCTTGATCTGAGGGTGCTTGATCACAGAGTTTGGCGTATCACGCTTGAAAATGCTCTCCTTCCCTCGGCTCTCATTCAGCTTTCAGCATTGCAGGTAATCACTGCAAACCTGCAAAATTTCTCGGGCGAGCTACTCCTTTATCGAAAGAAAATGTGAGGGACATGTCTGGGTACTGCCCAAACATATCCTTATTAACATCAGTGGATCTCTCCTCCCTTCTTCTTTTCATACCTGCTGGTAAACCTACCCTTTTTTATTTCTGTTCTTGTCCACTGATTCCATTTGTCCCTGATGCATCTCTCCTTAAACCCAGGTCCTACACGTAATCTCTTCGTACGTTCAAACAGTATTATCTTCTTCGGACACAAGCAAAGAGTATGGACCACTGGATGGCGTCCTTCCACAGGTTTTGATGGAGTGTGTCTCTGAACTGGCGCCCTTGATTGGCTGTTTGCATCGCTTTTGTCGAGAACTAAAATCTTTTCCTCCTTCTTCTGGAGACGCATTGGTTTAACCTATCCTGAAAGAGAGTGACTTTTCTGATACTTTCAGCTACCGTCTTACTCCTGTGACATGTGCTATATCCAGGAACGTTCATTACGTTCTGGAAACATGGCTGCTACAGGTTACGTTCCAGTATTCAATCGTGAGTTCTCGTGTAAATGTATTATTCTGGAAGCATCCCAGACTGTTATCATTTAGCTTGAGTTATATACGTACTCTTCATGACATCACGACACCACACCACAGTCCTGGGTGAGTAGACTTCACAGTTCAGCTCTGGACCTCATTACTTCTGACGATTTTTCTACCTTGTGTTTTCTTCGCCCCTATGATGGCTTCAGTAACGCTTTGATGTACCTTTTTCATGGGGAAGATGAAGCCGTAAGGTCGGAAAGACCACAACTAAATTTCTTTGACCCGCATTTTACCCAGGAAAATCCGAGCTGGGAAACCAGTTTTATTGAAGGTAAATATCGCGCCTTGCCGCTCGTCAACACAAGGGTATCACTGATTTAAACAACACGAGCAGAGAGCGTGTACTGTTGAAGAAGAAGACCACCACACAACAACTCACCTGGTGCCTCTGGATCCGTTCTTTATTCCAGGAAAACAGAGACAAGAAATTCTTGCCAATGATCCAACTTGGAAGTGGAAGGTCGGTGTGTGTGTGTATGTGTGTGTGTGTGTGTGTGTGTGTGTGTGTCATGTGGTTAATAAGACGACAGCCATCTGTAGTAACCCTTTTCCTTCGAGCTGTAATGAGACCTTATCTATTTCTCAAAGTCTAAAGTGCAACCACAAACTACACTTTAGCTGTGTCTGTGTATGTGTAGGTGTAGAGAGCAGGGAGAGTCAGAACACTGATTCTTTTTTATAGATTCCCAACGTAGAGATATGTTTACAATGACAACAAGAGGATCTGTCCTTAAGATATGACTGGATTATTTCAAAGCTAAAGTAACTCTGAGATGCAAATTAAGTTCTCTTCAGAGATACGTTAACACTTCTGCAGGACTTGAACGAATTACTTTAAACCCAGATGTATGAACGTTATAACGGACCTTACAGGAATTATAACTCTAAGTTATATAGCAAGAATCATGGACATTACCGTAGTCACAAAACGCAACTCAGACTAAATTTGTAATTCATGTATTTATTGAGAAAAACTGAGTCATGAGAACTGAGATAACATAAAAAAGACAGTTGTATTATTTGAAATATCTTGCTGGGGAAAATCATGAGTGAACACCAGGCTGTCCACCACACTACACCACGCTAAACCCTGAACAGGATGAGCACCAGGGAACAAGGTCTCCAGAGAGAGAGAGGTCCAGGGAAAGAAGCAAGCCTTATGGTCCCTTAGCCTCTCGATGACCAGCATCATCGTATGGTGAACCTGGCATGGCACAAAGTACTTGACTTGATGCATGACTTTGTCACTTAACGGGACGTAAACACCATTCCTAACAGGTTTGACAAAAATGAATCCACACAAAAATGTTGGGAGATTTTTCTATCCTGGTTTGTGAGGATCCTTCTGTATAGCGAAGCTCCTGGACTGTGGCGCCGTTAGTTCATGTCTTAATCTGGCCCTGCACTCACCCCTCATCGACACTTACCAAGTCAGTGGCTTTGAATCATCTTGATATACATGTCAATAACTTCAAACAGGACTGGGAGCTTGACAGTCATCGTGTGATGAGATTCATGTCAATCGTTTCATGTGCGTCAGCAGCAGTGATTAGCTAAACGGTGTCGTTGTTCAATGAAAATTGCGACTTTCACTTTCTCTCTCTATCAATGTAAGACCTCTCTCATCAGCGTAGTACCTGTAATACATTATCACAACATTCTTCTGCTTCTGTGATCATCATCATCGACGCTGCAGAGT
>NC_092252.1:18129611-18184611 GCF_036320965.1 Panulirus ornatus | reverse complement strand
AATCTGGTCCTAGAACCACATATTGGAACCTGGTCCTAGAACCACATGTTAGAATCTGGTTCTAGAACCACATGTTGGAACCTGGTCCTAGAACCACATGTTGGAACCTGGTCCTAGAACGACACGCTGGAACCTGGTCCTAGAACCACATGTTGGAACCTGGTCCTAGAACCACATGTTAGAATCTGGTCCTAGAACCACATGTTGGAACCTGGTCCTAGAACCACATGTTGGAACCTGGTCCTAGAACCACACGCTGGAACCTGGTCCTAGAACCACATGTTGGAATCTGGTCATATATATACATATATATATATATATATATACATATATATATATATATATATATATATATATATATATATATATATATATATATATATATATATATATATATATATATATATATATATATATATATATATATTCCTATGAGTCCGCGGGGAGAATGAAACACGATAAGTTCCCAAGTGCACTTTCGTGTAATAATCACATCATCAGGGGAGACACAAGTGAGAAATATAACAGTCAGTTGATATACATCGAAGCGACGAAGCTAGGACGGCATTTGGTAAACATGCGATTGTCTTGGACAATCTTGACTGTTATATTTCTCTCTTGTGTCTCCCCTGGTGATGTGATTATTACACGAAAGTGCACTTGGGAACTTATCGTGTTTCATTTTCCCCGTGAACTCATAGGAATATATATATATATATATATATATATATATATATATATATATATATATATATATATATATATATATATATATATATATATATATATATATATATATATATATATATATATATATATATGTATATATATGTATATATAGTTTTTAGTAGATGGCCTTTATCAAGGCGTTAGTTGCCCGCGCTGTCTCACCTAAAATAAGAGAAGAAAACAAAGGGAAGCGTGCTGGACACTCCTTTTTGAGGTAGAAAGTAACATCCAAGTGTTGGAAACTGATCCTGGAGGCAGGAAACACCAACCAGGTGCTAGAAATTGAATCTAGAGCCAGGTGACAACAACCTCGCACTAGAAACTGCCCCTAGATCTAGAAAAAACATCGACCGGGGGCCGGAAACTGATGCTGGAACCAGCAAACAACCATCAGGTGCTGGAAACGGTGCATCACGTCTGGGGGAAAACACGGTGGACTTGCCTGTCCAGAAATTAATTGGATTCTGCCCACATACGAAGGGAACTACCTTGAGCATCACGGGTCCAGAGATGAGGGGAAGGAGAGAGAGAGAGAGAGAGAGAGAGAGAGAGAGAGAGAGAGAGAGAGAGAGAGAGAGAGAGAGAACACGTAAGAGCAGAGAGATACATGGGGGTGGATGAGCCTGCTGCACGTGCCTGCAGTAGGACAGACACTACACAGTGATCATATGACTCCAGGATGAGCCTAAGAGAGAGGCGATGGTGCTGACCAAGTTGGCATTTGACTGACGAATTTTGAGTCCTGGAAATCATGGCGTAAATGAGGTAAGATAAAGAGATTGTTGTACACTGAGGAGCGTCATTCGTATGGCGCAACGATCACCGTTAGAACAAACGTATAAGAAAATGACTTGATCCAAATGATACCCGGAGTAGAAAATGGGGTGGGACATGGTGTGGGAGGGGGAGCTTCGGTAATGTCTTGTATTGAAAACAAGAGGAAATAAAACTGTGTGTGTGTGTGTGTGTGTGTGTGTGTGTGTGTGTGTGTGTGTGTGTGTGTGTGTGTACGTGTGAGTCTGTTTGTCTGTTTCAGTCTTATCTAAGCACACTGCTTTGTCTGTCATTATCAGGGTTGAATCTCAAGCCTGACCTGATCTCCTCTACATTGTTTCGCATATCGTTGTTTAATCACTTATTCATTACATTGTAACAGGTTACACTTCTTCCCTCCAAACAGATTAACGTTTCCCCTGCACTCACTGCACGCTCTAGGTGTTCACACCTCCTCCCTGATCTGGTATAAAACCTCCCGCTCACGAGGCCTCACAGACTCAGATAACCCCATTGTGTGTCTCAATTCCTCTTAAGGCTTGATCATCTCTGGACATCCTGGTCCTGGTTTGTCGTGCTCCCTCCATCCATCGTCAACATCCCCCACACTCCTACGTCATCTACCATGCCCCTGTCAACCACCCCCACCCATCACTTAGCCCTCCAGGCCCTCCAGCCAGTCCTCACACACACACACATGCCTGCCATTCCCCTACCTCCAGCAGAGACAACACAAGGGCTGGCCATCCCGTCGAAGTACACTACGTTCTCCGTGAGGTCTTGCATGGGCTCCTCGCGTGACGGACTCCCTGGATATATGCCAACATCACAGTATATCTCGTTGCTCTGTATTACCTCACTGATTGGATAAAGTTCCGTTAAAGAAATGCTGTCCATGAATCTATGTGTTTGTGTGTCCCAAAATGTTGGTGTTTCCTTCTCATGATGTTCAAAGTAAATAATTTTGTACTGAAAAAAGATTCTATTTAAAAACTCATCTGTTTCCATGACTCTATCTATTACAGAAGGGCAGAGCTCTGCCAACACCCTGTGGAATACAGCAAATGCTGCCAACACTACAGAAGGAGAGAGCAAGTTCTGACGAAAACAGTAAGATGTTGTCAACTCTGCCAACTTTACTAATAAACAAAAGGAGTGACAACAGTAGTGAGGGATGTGGTAAATATTGCCAACAATACTAATGAAAAACACAAAGTCTGACAACAGTACTGAAGGATGCGGTAAATACTGTTGGAGGTTTGTATGTTATATGAAGGTGCGCGTTCATATGCACTTTGTTCGTATTCATATACCTCCGCGTTTACAGTGAGGTTCAGTAAAATGTTATCTGCTGGCTATGTGCGCCTGTTGGGAAATGACAGTAAGGGACTCATGTACGTTTCGATATTGCCTGTTTCATTTGTCAGTGTTTCACAGGTCTATAATGAGTATTACCATTCGAAAACCTCTGTTTCAGTCGTCAGTGTTTCACGGGCCTTTAAGGAGTCATACGTTTCTAGATTCTCTGTTTCAGTCGCCAGTGTTTCACGGGCCTTTAAGGAGTCATACGTTTCTAGATTCTCTGTTTCAGTCGCCAGTGTTTCACGGGCCTTTAAGGAGTCATACGTTTCTAGATTCTCTGTTTCAGTCGTCACCAAGCTGCCTTGACTTCAAAAGATCAGGATCTAAAACACCAAGAACACTCAGTGACCATTAAGTTGAGGAGAAACACAAGAACACTCAGTGACCATTAAGTTGAGGAGAAACACAAGAACACTCAGTGACCATTAAGTTGAGGAGAAACACAAGAACACTCAGTGACCATTAAGTTGAGGAGAAACACAAGAACACTCAGTGACCATTAAGTTGAGAAGAAACACAAGAACACTCAGTGACCATTAAGTTGAGGAGAAACACAAGAACACTCAGTGACCATTAAGTTGAGGAGAAACACACGAACACTCAGTGACCATTAAGTTGAGGAGAAACACAAGAACACTCAGTGACCATTAAGTTGAGGAGAAACACAAGAACATTCAGTGACCATTAAGTTGAGGAGAAACACAAGAACATTCAGTGACCATTAAGTTGAGGAGAAACACAAGAACACTCGGTAACCATTAAGTTGAGGAGAAACACAAGAACACTCAGTGACCATTAAGTTGAGGAGAAACACAAGAACACTCGGTGACCATTAAGTTGAGAAGAAACACAAGAACACTCAGTGACCATTAAGTTGAGGAGAAACACAAGAACACTCAGTGACCATTAAGTTGAGGAGAAACACAAGAACACTCAGTGACCATTAAGTTGAGAAGAAACACAAGAACACTCAGTGACCATTAAGTTGAGGAGAAACACAAGAACACTCAGTGACCATTAAGTTGAGGAGAAACACAAGAACACTCAGTGACCATTAAGTTGAGGAGAAACACAAGAACACTCAGTGACCATTAAGTTGAGGAGAAACACAAGAACACTCGGTGACCATTAAGTTGAGGAGAAACACAAGAACACTCGGTGACCATTAAGTTGAGGAGAAACACAAGAACACTCAGAGAACATTGGGTTGAGGAGAAACACAAGAACACTCAGAGAACATTGAGTTGAGGAGAAACACAAGAACACTCAGAGAACATTGAGTTGAGGAGAAACACAAGAACACAAACACAGATTTCCCCTGTCATTTACGGGTACAATTACCAGCCTTGTACAACCGCACACGACATTATTCGTGAGCAAATCACACGCCCCAGTCTGAAGTGGCAGTTAGTTCCGGTGGTGGTTAGGCCGGCCAATTAGCGATGACTCATTCTAAACCATCTGGCTCAGAGGAGTTTGCTGAGGGGACAACTAAACAGTTTATATATATACATTTTTTTCTGTTCGTCGTCAGAATGTGGAGGATTTCTCCGTCTGTGCGTCCCCCCGCGTCCCTAATGAGGCTTGTTAGATGTGTCGTATGTTCACGTCTTTATCTTCGTTAATCTTGCTGCTAATGACATCGTGTTTATATGCACGAGATGTGAGATGGGCGGCAGGGCACTGTCTTGCCCCCACAGACAAATTGCTTTATCATGATACACGAGAGCCTCGTTCATTTACAGCCTTCGTTCACCCTTATGGTTCCTGCAGAATGGCACAGCTCCACTGTAAGTCCAGCAGATCCCTAGTTATGTAGAGTGGTTGATATGATACAATATTTCTAAACGATCATTGAAGTAAAATGATATTGTTATTGTCAATATATATATATATATACATATATATATATATATATATATATATATATATATATATATATATATATATATATATATATATATATATATATATATATATATATATATATATATATATATATATATATTTACAGTGGTTTAGACACATGTGTTGGGAGTGTCCCGTGTTCAAACAATGTTGTCCAGCAGGTGTACCAATATAATAATTTCCACTGTCAAAATCCACTTCAAAGGCGAGTAATCTAGTTTGGGGAAATGTGAACATTTTATAACATATTTTCATCCATTTGAATATTCCAAAATTCTACATGTTGAAAGTACTGAATATATCTTTTCTTTTTTTGTTGTAATTGGATTTTTTTTTTTCCTGTGTCATACATTTGTTTCCTTCCACGGTCTCTCTCTCTCTCTCTCTCTCTCTCTCTCTCTCTCTCTCTCTCTCTCTCTCTCTCTCTCTCTCTCTCTCTCTCTCTCTCTCTCTCTCTCTTTCTCTCTCTCTCTCTCTCTCTCTCTCTCTCTCTCTCTCTCTCTCTCTCTCTCTCTCTCTTATGAAGGATCAGCCGATGAAAGAGAACAAAACAGTGGCTTGGGAGAGTAATGACCAACCACACTTGGATCCAACCCAAACTTGACACATATAACTCACCTCCAGAAGCAGGACACAGCCACCCCATTACTGATGTGACACTCCTTCCCTGACACTGAGGTCAACATGACCGGCATATCAGAGTATAACATTACTGGTACATCACACTATAACATTACTGGTACATCACACTATAACATTACTGGCACATCAGACTATAACATTACTGGTACATCAGACTATAACATTACTGGTACATCAGACTATAACATTACTGGCACATCAGACTATAACATTACTGGTACATCACACTATAACATTACTGGTACATCACACTATAACATTACTGGTACATCAGACTATAACATTACTGGTGCATCACACTATAACATTACTGGCACATCAGACTATAACATTACTGGTACATCACACTATAACATTACTGGTGCATCACACTACAACATTACTGGTGCATCAGACTATAACATCACACTATAACATTACTGGTACATCACACTATAACATTACTGGTACATCACACTATAACATTACTAGTACATCACACTATAACATTACTGGTACATAACACTATAACATTACTGGTACATCAGACTATAACATTACTGGCACATCACACTATAGCATTACTGGTACATCAGACTATAACATTACTGGCACATCAGACTATAACATTACTGGTACATCACACTATAACATTACTGGTACATCAGACTATAACATTACTGGTACATCAGACTATAACATTACTGGTACATCAGACTATAACATTACTGGTACATCAGACTACATATATTTTATTTTTATATATTTTGCTTTGTCGCTGTCTCCCGCGTTAGCGAGGTAGCGCAAGGAAAGACGGAAGAATGGCCCAACCCACCCACATACACATGTATATACATACACGTCCACACAGGCAGATATACATAATTACACATCTCAATGTATACATATGTATACACACACAGACATATACACATGTACATAATTCATACTGTCTGCCTTTATTTATTCCCCTCGCCACCTCGCCACCCATGAAATAGCAACCCCCTTCCCCCTCATGTGTGCGAGGTAGCGCTAGGAAACTACAACAAAGGCCACTTTCGCTCACACTCATACTTTAGCTATCATGTAATAATGCACCGAAACCACAGCTCCCTTTCCACATCCAGGCCCCACACAACTTTCCATGGTTTACCCCAGACGCTTCACATGCCCTGGTTCAATCCATTAAGAGCACGTCGACCCCGGTATACCGCATCGTTCCAATTCACTCTATTCCTTGCACGCCTTTCACCCTCCTGCATGTTCAGGCCCCGATCACTCAAAATCTTTTTCACTCCATCTTTCCACCTCCAATTTGCTCTTCCACGTCTCATCGTTCCCTCCACCTCTGACACATATATCCTCTTGGTCAATCTTTCCTCACTCATTCTCTCCACGTGACCGAACCATTTCAAAACACCCTCTTCTGCTCTCTCAACCACGCTCTTTTTATTACCACACATCTCTCTTACCCTTACATTACTTACTCGATCAAACCACCTCACACCACATATTGTCCTCAAACATCTCATTTCCAGCACATCCACCCTCCTGCGCACAACTCTTTCTATAGCCCACGCCTCGCAACCATACAACATTGTTGGAACCACTATTCCTTCAAACATACCCATTTTTGCTTTCCGAGATAACGTTCTTGACTTCCACACATTCTTCAAGGCCCCCAGAATTTTCGCCCCCTCCCCCATCCTATGATTCACTTCCACTTCCATGGTTCCATCCGCTGCCAAATCCACCCCCAGATATCTAAAACACTTTACTTCCTACAGTTTTTCTCCATTCAAACTTACCTCCCAATTGACTTGACCCTCAACCCCACTGTACCTAATAACCTTACTCTTATTCACATTTACTCTCAGCTTTCTTCTTTCACAAACTTTACCAAACTCAGTCACCAGCGTCTGCAGTTTCTCACATGAATCAGCCACCAGCGCTGTATCATCAGCGAACAACAACTGACTCACTTCCCAAGCTCTCTCATCCACAACAGACTGCATACTTGCCCCTCTTTCCAAAACTCTTGCACACACTTCCCTAACAACCCCATCCATAAACAAATTAGATAACCAAGGAGACATGACACACCCCTGCCGCAAACCTACATTCACTGAGAACCAATCACTTTCCTCTCTTCCTACACGTACACATGCCTTACATCCTCGATAAAAACTTTTCACTGCTTCTAACAACTTGCCTCCCACACCAAATATTCTTAATACCTTCCACAGAGCATCTTTATCAGCTCTATCATATGCCTTCTCCAGATCCATAAATGCTACATACAAATCCATTTGCTTTTCTAAGTATTTCTCACATACATTCTTCAAAGCAAACACCTGATCCACACATCCTCTACCACTTCTGAAACCACACTGCTCTTCCCTAATGTGATGCGCTGTTCATGCCTTCACTCTCTCAATCAATACCCTCCTATATAATTTACTAGGAATACTCAACAAACTTATACCTCTGTAATTTGAGCACGCACTTTTATCCCCTTTGCCTTTGTACAATGGCACTATGCACGCATTCCGCCAATCCTCAGGCACCTCACCATGAGTCATACATACATTAAATAACCTTACCAACCAGTCAACAATACAGTCACCCCCCTTTTTGATAAATTCCACTGCAATACCATCCAAACCCGTTGCCTTGCCGGCTTTCATCTTCCGCAAAGCTTTTACTACCTCTTCTCTGTTTACCAAATCATTTTCCCTAACCCTCTCACTTTGCACACCACCTCGACCAAAACACCCTATATCTGCCACTCTATCATCAAACACATTCAAAAACCTTCAAAATACTCACTCCATCTCCTTTTCACATCACCACTACTTGTTATCACCTCCCCATTAGCCCCCTTCACTAAAGTTTCCATTTGTTCCCTTGTCTTACGCACTTTATTTACCTCCTTCCAAAACATCTTTTTATTCTCCCTAAAATTTAATGATACTCTCTCACCCCAACTTTCATTTGCCCTCTTCTTCACCTCTAGCACCTTTCTCTTGATCTCTTATGTGGAAGTCGAGAACATTATCTCGGAAAGCAAAAATGGGTATGTTTGAAGGAATAGAAGTTCCAACAATGTCATATGGTTACGAGGCATGGGCTATGGATAGAGTTGTACGAAGGAGGGTGGATGTGCTGGAAATGAGATGTTTGAGGACAATATGTGGTGTGAGGTGGTTTGATCGAGTAAGTAATAATAAGGTAAGAGAGATGTGTGGTAATGAAAAGAGTGTGGTTGAGAGAGCAGAAGAGGGTGTTTTGAAATGGTTTGCTCACATGGAGAGAATGAGTGAGGAAAGATTGACCAAGAGAATATATGTGTCAGAGGTGGAGGAAACTTGGAGAAGTGGGAGACCAAATTGGAGGTGGAAAGATGAAGTGAAAAAGATTTTGAGTGATCGAGGCCTGAACATGCAGGAAGGTGAAAGGCGTGCAAGGAATAGAGTAAATTAGAACGATGTGGTTTACCGGGGTCGACTTGCTGTCAATGGATTGAACCAGGGCATGTGAAGCGTCTGGGGTAAACCATGGACAGTTCTGTGGGGCCTGGATGTGGAAAGGAAGCTGTGGTTTTATTGCATTATACATGACATCTAGAGATTGAGTGTGAACGAATGTGGCCTTTGTTGTCTTTTCCTAGCGCTACCTTCGTGCACATGAGGGGGGGAGGGGTTGTTATTTCATATGTGGCGGGGTGGCGATGGCAGTGAATAAAGGCAGACAGTATGAATTATGTACATGTGTATATATGTATTTGTCTGAGTGTGTATATATATGTATACGTTGAGATGTATAGGTTTATATATTTGCGTGTGTGGACGTGTATGTATATACATGTGTATGTGGGTTTGTTGGGCCATTCTTTCGTCTGTTTCGTTGTAAGAAATACTTATATATATATATATATATATATATATATATATATATATATATATATATATATATATATATATATATATATATATATATATATATTTTTTTTTTTTTTTTTTTTTTTTTTTTTTTTTTTTTTTTATACTTTGTCGCTGTCTCCCGCGTTTGCGAGGTAGCGCGAGGAAACAGACGAAAGAAATGGCCCAACCCCCATACACACGTACATACACACGTCCACACACGCAAATATACATACCTACACAGCTTTCCATGGTTTACCCCAGACGCTTCACATGCCTTGATTCAATCCACTGACAGCACGTCAACCCCTGTATACCACATCGCTCCAATTCACTCTATTCCTTGCCCTCCTTTCACCCTCCTGCATGTTCAGGCCCCGATCACACAAAATCTTTTTCACTCCATCTTTCCACCTCCAATTTGGTCTCCCTCTTCTCCTCGTTCCCTCCACCTCCGACACATATATCCTCTTGGTCAATCTTTCCTCACTCATTCTCTCCATGTGCCCAAACCATTTCAAAACACCCTCTTCTGCTCTCTCAACCACGCTCTTTTTATTTCCACACATCTCTCTTACCCTTACGTTACTTACTCGATCAAACCACCTCACACCACACATTGTCCTCAAACATCTCATTTCCAGCACATCCATCCTCCTGCGCACAACTCTATCCATAGCCCACGCCTCGCAACCATACAACATTGTTGGAACCACTATTCCTTCAAACATACCCATTTTTGCTTTCCGAGATAATGTTCTCGACTTCCACACATTTTTCAAGGCTCCCAAAATTTTCGCCCCCTCCCCCACCCTATGATCCACTTCCGCTTCCATGGTTCCATCCGCTGACAGATCCACTCCCAGATATCTAAAACACTTCACTTCCTCCAGTTTTTCTCCATTCAAACTCACCTCCCAATTGACTTGACCCTCAACCCTACTGTACCTAATAACCTTGCTCTTATTCACATTTACTCTTAACTTTCTTCTTCCACACACTTTACCAAACTCAGTCACCAGCTTCTGCAGTTTCTCACATGAATCAGCCACCAGCGCTGTATCATCAGCGAACAACAACTGACTCACTTCCCAAGCTCTCTCATCCCCAACAGACTTCATACTTGCCCCTCTTTCCAGGACTCTTGCATTTACCTCCCTAACAACCCCATCCATAAACAAATTAAACAACCATGGAGACATCACACACCCCTGCCGCAAACCTACATTCACTGAGAACCAATCACTTTCCTCTCTTCCTACACGTACACATGCCTTACATCCTCGATAAAAACTTTTCACTGCTTCTAACAACTTGCCTCCCACACCATATATTCTTAATACCTTCCACAGAGCATCTCTATCAACTCTATCATATGCCTTCTCCAGATCCATAAATGCTACATACAAATCCATTTGCTTTTCTAAGTATTTCTCACATACATTCTTCAAAGCAAACACCTGATCCACACACATATATATATATATATATATATATTCCTTCAACCTGTCGCTGACATTTCCAGACCTAAACCAGTAACTCTCTATATGAGCCAGAGGTGTATTAACCAATCCTATCTTTCCTTTCGGGTCCTACTGTTGGCTTCACTAGTGAGTGACCCTAAGATATCAAAGAATGGGGTCAGGCCTGATCTTGGCTTCGTCTCCAAGAAACTTTTGGACTGAGATAACAAAGTCTGTTAACAATTCGTTTTGCCAGCAAGATGGAAGATCCAGTCTGGCGGTTTCTTCTTCTTCTTTGGTGTCTGCCTTTGTGTACTGAAGGAGAGAGATAGAGGCATTTGACGTATTGTCGTGGCCAATAGACTTCACCGCAAGAGCCGCCTTCAGGAGAGTTATGTTGGAGGCTGCCTTCCTGCTGAAGATGAGCAACTTAGCGTCATTTAGGGCTAAAGGGTTTGTCTTCCTAACTCTCTCGTAAATTCGTCAGTGTCATTTGTCAAGCAGGAACTATTTACGGTTGAAGGGGTCAGCCAAGACGACCCTCTGGAACTTCTCTTTCGCTAAGCGACCAAGAATATTCGGGAAGAGTTAGGTATTCAGACCTCTGGCAATGAGGAGTCTCCGCTAAAGACCCGAGTCTAATTATTCAGTAGATAAGGGCCTCTCGGTCTTCCTCACAAGTCAGCCAAACGTGAAATGATATTGTCCAACCCAAGAGGTGTGCACCACCGGTGAAAATGCTTTCGCCTGATACCTACCACACCATTCACGATAACATCATCTCACTGAGTGCCACCTCGCTACCAGAGGGCTGTTACCACCACTCCTGAACCAGAGATCCTGAAACAGGAATGAGAGCTTTAGCCATACCGACGCACATAACACTCCTTACTCCACAACCAGATGTGTTGATATTCCTAGATTAACTTAATTCTAAAGGTAATCTCCTTCCTTAGACGGCAATAGTTTGATGAGATAAGTTAAAGCGTCAGTTATTCTAGGAAAAGAATACATTTCGTGGCGCTGGTAGCAGTGAGGCCTCCCAGCAACACCTCCTGCATCCCTAACCCTCTCTGCTTCCCTAAACCCCCCCCCCTGCTTCCCTAACCCCACTTGCTTCCCTAACCCCACCTGCTTCCCTAACCCCACCTGCTTCCCTAACCCCACCTGCTTCCCTAACCCCACCTGCTTCCCTAACCCCACCTGCTTCCCTAACCCCACCTGCTTCCCTAACCCCACCTGCTTCCCTAACCCCACCTGCTTCCCTAACCCCACTACTTCCCTGACGTCCCTCTGTTTCATAAGCAGGTGAAGGAAGTTGTACCAGATCGTCATATTGCCAGTAATGGCTGGCGGGATCCTAACTTCCCTCGTATCACTTCTCCTCCCAGAACGATCGAGCATTCTCATCGTCTGCACTGACTCCTCCCTCCCAGGGGCCTCAGTTAGACAAAGCCCCACAGAAGGGAAGTCTGTCTGAGCTCTGATCATCAAGATTCATCAGGTAAACACAGAGTTCGTCCTCTGACAGTTGGTGTCCCCCACACTCAGGGGGAGGAGGCTGTTCTATTGATGGTTCCCCGCTTTCAACTTCGGCATCCGGCTCGATCCACAGTCTCTGCATTACCATAGACTCTTCGTCCTCGTTATTCGTGCTCATGGTATGGGTCCTTCGTCCTCGTTATTCGTGCTCATGGTATAGGTCCTTCGTCCTCGTTATTCGTGCTCATGGTATGGCTCCTTCGTCCTCGTTATTCGTGCTCACTCACGGTCCCAGGATGTCTGCTAGTAGAAAGGTGAGTCAAGTGTTGTTTCTTAAGAGAAGAGTCAAGTGGGACACGTCAGAGAGAAGGTTCAAGTGGGACACGTCAGAGAGAAGGTTCAAGTGGGACTCGTCAGAGGAAAGTGCCAAGTGCGACTCGTCAAGGAGACTTGTTAAGTGGGACCATAACTACAAAGGAATCAGGCTGAAGTGGTCAAACACGTACGTGGAACCAGTCCTAACAAAATATCATCTGTGATCAGTCACAGAGAAGGTTTATAATGGGATCAGTCAGAAGAGAGGGGTCAGGTGACATCACTCCAGGTGGGGTTTGTTTGTGAAAAGGATCAGGTGAAAGCAGTTCATGAATTAGGTCAAGTGAGCAGTCAAATGATGGATCAGGTTGGACCAGTTATAGAGAAGGACCATGTTGGACCAGTCACAGAGAAGGACCATGTTGGACCAGTCACAGAGAAGGACCATGTTGGACCAGTCATAGAGGAGGGCCATGTTGTACTAGTCAGAGAGAGGGATCATCTCGGACCAGTCGAAGAGATGGATTATACTAGACTGGTCAAAGAAGACCATGTGGGGCCCGTCAAAGAGCTGAATCATGTTGGACCAGTCATACAGAAGGACCATGTCGGACCAGTCAGAGAGATAGACCATGTTGGACCAGTTAAAGAAAGGGATCAAGTGAGATCAGTCACACAGAAGGGGACTGAAAAGAAGCCCACCCAGTATGAGGACACCATGGGCAGTCATGGGTGCATCATGGAACAGCACCTGGCCTGAGGCTGATGGGGCCAAGCAAGGGAGACGTGGAGACATCTGGAAGGTGGTGCAACTGATGATGCTGTTTGGGTGGAAAAGCCTATGACAAAAAAACAGACAAAGTGCTGATGATAATCGATCATTGACGGATGAAGGTGGAGAAACGTTCTATAAATAGGACAAGTGTGAGAGACGTGAACCTAGGGTGCAGACAAGGCCGAGTTAGCCACATATGTAGTCAGTCAAAAAAAAAGTGTTGAATGATTAAAAGCATTCGGAACAGAGTTGATTCGAATCAACGAAAGGATTCGGATCAGTGTTGATACCGAATCATTGAAAGGATTTGAATCAGTGTTGATACCGAATCATTGAAAGGATTCGAATCAGTGTTGATACCGAATCATTGAAAGGATTTGAAACAGAGTTGATACCGAATAAGTGAAAGGATTTGAATCAGTGTTGATACCGAATCATTGAAAGGATTTGAATCAGTGTTGATACCGAAGTATTGAAAGGATTCGAATCAGTGTTGATACCGAATCATTGAAAGGATTTGAATCAGTAGACAAAAACTAACTCAGTAATCACTTCTCTTCGGACCTCTGGCGATCCATGGCGGCCGTGATGACACTCTCCATCGATTCTAGTCAGCGTCCAGTCGTCACCCCGCCAATTTTGCCTTTTATGGCTCACAGAATCGTTCCCCAAGGAACACGTTTATTGACGAGGGGAAAAAGGCAGGAAAAAAAAGAAAGAAATAGGATTAGAGAACTACGAAAGAAAGGAATGGAAAAATTACTTTTAGGACGAAAGGTCGTTGGAGAGAAGAATGAAGTGGGTCCAGAGAAAGGGAAGGGTCAAGCTAGGCAGTCAACGCAGAGAAGACCTACTTTTTCAAGATAATTCTAGACTATGGTGGAAAAGGTGAGTGGTAGAGGGGAGGTGGTAGAGATGGTGGTAGAAGAGACAGTGGTAGAGGAAGGGTGGTAGAGGATAGGTGGAGGAGGGTATGGTGCAGGGGAATACATGGGAAAGACAGATAACAGGATACCTGATGGCCCATACGGAGGTTATCTGTTGTAGTGAGCCAAAGATAGTGGTAGAAACAGGAGAGCAAGGCAGATACCTCCTCACCCACCTCTCCCTCTGGCTCAACGGTTGGTGGGAAGCTTAACTTTTTTCTTGTCATCCACCTAGTCTAGCTCTAACCTTTCATTGTTTTATTTGTTTCTGTATATCCTGCACATCTTTATTTGCTTCTGTATATCCTGCACATCTTTATTTGTTTCTGTATATCCTGCACATCTTTCCAGCTGTAGACATGTGTATCAGAGCCTGATCTAGTCTATTTAACCCGAGTCTTCTTGGAATCTATCAGAGTCAGGTTAGGGTTGAGTACCATTAAGCTCTTTTCTATGAAATCGAACCGTCTGTTTATAGGGAAATCTAACAAGGAAACTCTGCATGTTCTATGTTATGTATTGTACTCATCCTGTATTAAATTATTCTGACACCTGCTACACACACATCTGTTAACATTGTACAGCGGGTAACCTAGTAATAGTGCAAGGATCCCATTCCTAGTTTTTTTACGAAATGAAGAGTTGAAATTGAACTGAGTTGAACCTGACAATACTATGATCGCCGTTTCCTAGCTTTTCGCAGACTGAACAGTTGCTAATTAGAACACTGTTTGTGGACATCCCTACATCTCTTACCGCCTCTCGTTAGCTCTCTGACCATTTCATTTAGAGAGAAATCTTCTTTTTAAAATTAACCCACTTGCCTCCCCTCATAAGGTCCTAGTATATTTCGGGAGTGTTAATATCTACCAATTATTGTTTTCTCATCAATTCATCAAAGAGTTAATTCAATCATAAAGGGTTCTACCGCTTCGAACATCTTATTCAGTATACAATGAATCACATACATCGATATTCCAAACCGCTTTAGCCTTAGGCTGTTGTGAATGTAAAACATAACGCCACCACCTGGTTTATGAAGTCTGACAAAGAAATATCCCCAGGGTTCGTTACCTCTGCTAAGTCAGTAATTTTTGAGTCATTTTTTCTTAGATCTCTGATACTGCTTCTCTGATAGAGTACATTAAGTCAAGTTATTGAACTTTTGGTCAAGACTTGTGGCACAGGTGTAGGGCATGTTATTGTCTCGTACGGTCAGGCATGTAAGTGAGGAAAGATTCTCTGATCCTTAGGTAAGAATGGGGTCCACGCGAGACGGTCACATGCAAACTGACTGACAGACGAAGTCCCGTGCCTGTAGTTAGCATACTCCCGGTAAACACCTGCTTAATGTGTTCGTTGGAGGGGGCAGGCAGCAGAGGAGGGCGGTAGAAGGCACGTGGGAGAAGGTGGGTGGTAGAGGTGGGTGGTGATGGGAGGATGGGAGAGAGAGAGAGAGAGAGAGAGAGAGAGAGAGAGAGAGAGAGAGAGAGAGAGAGAGAGAGAGAGAGAGAGAGAGAGAGAGAGAGAGAGAGAGAGAGAACGAGTGATGGTGGAGGGCGATGACTACACCTTGGTTAAGCTTTACATCCCAGTTCAGTTCCCAGCCACTGGGGTACGAATTTGCCTCTTCAGCAACCCAACATGAGCAGGTCGCCCCACCTCATATACCGCTCCTCAGAGGTGAACACCGTACTTAGGGAGTACCACTGTAACCTGAGGACTGTACTGAGCGACGGGTTAGCATCTATGACGAGTGTGGTTTGTGAAGCACCTCAGTATCAAAAAGACAAATGGATCGATTATCTCCGGAGAAGCTACCAAAAGGAAGAAGCATTATGAGTGAAGAAGGAGAGGACACATATATGACATATTCTCTTGAATTCTACCATGATATGAACACTGAACTCGATGCACGAGATGGTAAGGTATCCTGTGTGTTATCGGGCTGCCAAAGAGACGCTGCACACCGCCTCATTCAGGAGGCTGGCTGAAGAATGTGATCCCTCAGGCTGGCACAGGAGGTAGAATGCCTCTGCCGATCAAGGATAACCTCAGAGCACATCAGACGACGCATATCAGACGTGACTTTTCAATTTGAGTGAATGTAAAAGAAATATGGATGAGCCTTAGTGAATACAAAAGAGGCCTTGATGCAGTATTACTGAACTGGAAATAAGGTGTAGACTTGTGCGTGTGTGTGTGTGTGTGTGTGTGTGTGTGTGTGTGTGTGTGTGTGTGTGTGTGTGTGAGGGACTTGGAAGTTGACCATGTACTGAATCTGTCTCTAGATCTCCACTCTAAGAGAACTATATATCAGACAAAACCGGCCAATATCAGAATCGTTTTAATCACATTGATAAGGAAATGTGTTTAGCTAAGTATTTACGACGTTGAAAGTTCCCAAACTACAGTGTTGCTTCTCTGGTCTGGTGACCGATCATGAGTACACACACTTACTAAAGAAGGTCTAGAGGAGGGCAACAAAGACGATTACCAGAATTGGGAGAGCTGACTTACAGTGAGTGGCTAGATGAACGTGAATTTGTCAGGGTTGGAAGAGAGAAGAGTAATGGTGGATTTGATCATAGCTTTCAAGTCTCTGTCAATGTCTTTTTCTTTTTCGAAGATGCAGAGAGAACAACCAGAGGCTGTAACAAGAACTTAAGTCAAGATGACAGAGAAGATGGATGACTTGAGTAAGGTGAGTGAGGGAAAACTTTCCTGAGATATGGTGGCCACCGAAGGTAGACCTCCCATCCCGTATTATACAAATAAGTAATTACACACACACACACACACACACACACACACACACACACACACACACACACACATAAAGATAGATTCCTTTCCATACATGGACACAAAACCTAGGTATCTGCAGGTGTAATGTCGTGCACTAGAACCACGTCCACATAACATGTAAACACTGATGGATGTGAAGATTAAACACAGAGTCTGGTTCCCTGTGAATTATTGTCTGAAGATCGGTTACCGTATTTATGTATAAGAATATTCATGTCAGACGCAAGGAATGATTTGCAAGTTACGTATATCAAGTATGTTAAGGTATAGAAATATATCAGATTCACGTTTGGTAAACCAAAATGTCTATCGTCTATTTATCTATCATTCCATGTTGTGGTTGGTAAACGAAAATGTCTATCGTCTATTTGTCTATCATTCACATGTTGTCGTTGGTAAACCAAAATGTCTATCGTCTATTTGTCTATCATTCCATGTTGTGGTTGGTAAACCAAAATGTCTATCGTCTATTTGTCTATCATTCCATGTTGTGGTTGGTAAACCAAAATGTCTATCGTCTATTTGTCTATCATTCCATGTTGTGGTTGGTAAACCAAAATGTCTATCGTCTATTTGTCTATCATTCCATGTTGTGGTTGGTAAACCAAAATGTCTATCGTCTATTTGTCTATCATTCCATGTTGTGGTTGGTAAACCAAAATGTCTATCGTCTATTTGTCTATCATTCCACGTTGTGCTTGGAAAACAAAAATATCTATCGTCCTCTTGTCTATCAAGCCAAGCTATGCTGGAGTTGTGTTTTCCGGAGGACGGTCAGCCCTCGCCGGAGGCCCGGGAAATACGCGAGGAAATCCCTTCATCCCCAGCGGGAGGTTCCGGCCCCTCCCAACCTGAGGAGCGAGGGACGCCCTCCGGTCTCTCCACGACGGCGAAGTGCCTGGAGGAGGGAACACACGTTCTCCAGACACATTTCCCACATTATTTACCTCAAGAAATGCAGCTGAGCAGCGGAGCAAACAGCTGCCACAATAAAACATTTTCCCGTATGAACTGAGAGGAGAGCTGAACTTTCTTGAAGGGAGAGTAACTGTAGCGTAATGATTACCCTTGGAAACTGGACGATATTGGTGTGTTTTTCTCGTTTCGTGCCTTTAGCTTTTGATAGTCACGAGAATGATTGATAATCATCCAAAATACTGTGGTACATGATGTTTATATATATATATATATATACGAAGAAAGTGTATATGAACGCGCACCTTCATAGAACATACAAACCTCCAACAGCCAGGATCGAACCTGGGACCCCTTGTGCAAGAGGCAGGCATGCTAACCGCTAGGCTAAGGGACTGTATTAATAGGAAACAACTATTCGAAATACTAAGTACAGTCCCTTAGCCTAGCGGTTAGCATGCCTGCCTCTTGCACAAGGGGTCCAGGTTCGATCCTGGCTGTTGGAGGTTTGTATGTTCTATGAAGGTGCGCGTTCATATACACTTTATTCGTATTCATATAACTCCGCGTTGTACAGTCAGGTTCGGTAAAACGCTATCAGCTGGCTATGTGTTCTGTTCGGAAACAACCGATAGACCCCGTTGCTCACCATAGTGAGACGAAGGGTATTCGAGTACTTAGTATTTCGAATAGTTGTATCCTATTATACAGTCCCTTAGCCTAGCGGTTAGCATGCCTGCCTCTTGCACAAGGGGTCCCAGGTTCGATCCTGGCTGTTGGAGGTTTGTATGATATATATATATATATATATATATATATATATATATATATACGAATAAAGTGCATATGAACGCGCACATTCATAGAACATACAAACCTCCAACAGCCAGGATCGAACCTGGGACCCCTCGTGCAAGAGGTAGGCATGCTAACCGCTAGGCTAAGGGACTGTATTAATAGGAAACAACTATTCGAAATACTAAGTACTCGAATACCCTTCGTCTCACAATGGTGAGCAACGGGGTCTATACCGGTTGTTTCCGAACAGACGCACATAGCCAGCTGACAGCGTTTTACCGAACCTAACTGTACAACGCGGAGGTATATGAATACGAATAAAGTGTATATGAACGCGCACCTTCATAGAACAAATAGTATTTCGAATAGTTGTTTCCTATTATACAGTCCCATAGCCTAGCGGTTAGCATGCCTGCCTCTTGCACAGGGGTCCCGGGTTCGATCCTGGCTGTTGGAGGTTTGTATGATAGATATATATATATATATATATATATAAACGCTCATTATGATTGATCGTCGTTTCCCGCCTCAGTGAGGTAGCGCCAGGAAACAGACAAAGAATGGTCCATCCACTCTTATACATACACACTCAGCCTCTCGCTGTCATGCGTCATGAATGCACCGAAACCAAAGCTCCCTTTCCACATTCAGGCCTCTCCATGGTTTAACCCAGGTGCTTCACATGTCCTGTTTATATCCATTGACAGCAAGTCGACCCCGGTATACCAAATCGTTCCAACTCACTCTATTCCTTGCATACCTCTCACGTGAGCCTCCTGTATGTTCAAGCTCCGATCAATCAAAATCTTTTTCACGCCATCCTTCCATCTCCAATTTGGTCTCCCGCATCTCCGTGTTCCCTTCACCTCTGACGCATATATCCTCTTTGTCAACCTTTCCTCACTCGTTCTCTCCATATGTCTAAACTATTTCAACACATCCTTCCTCCGCTCTCTGAGCCATACTCTTTTTATTACCAAACATCTCTCTTACCCTTTCATTACATACTCGATCAAACCACCTCACACCACATATTGTCCTCAAACACCTCATTTCCAGCACATCCACCCTCCTCCTCACAACCCTATCTATAGCCCACGCCTCGCAACCATATAACGTTGTTGGAACCACTATTCCTTCAAACATATCCATTTTTGCTCTCCGAGATAACGTTCTCTCCCACAGATTCTTCATCGCTCCCAGAACCTTCGTCCCCTCCCCCACTCGCTGCTAAGTCCACTCCCAGATATCTAAAACACTTCACTTCCACCAATTTTCCTCCATTCAAACTTACATCCCAATAATCTTGTCCCTCAACCCTACTGAACCTAATAACCTTGTTTTTATTCACATTTACTCTCAACTTTCTCCTTTCACATACTTTTCCAAACTCGGAGCTGTATCATCGGCGAACAGCAACTGACTCACTTCCTAGGCCCTCCCATCCCCAATAGACTGCATACTTGCTCCTCTCTCCAAAACTCTTGCATTCACCCCCCTAACCACCCCATCCACAAGCAAAGTCAACGACCATGGGACATCACACACCCTGCCGCAAACCGACATTCACTGCTCCAAAGCCAACCACCAACCCTCATTTGGAAATAAAAAGCTTCACACTGCCTCACGTCTCGACAGCCTATACTCATAGATTCTTCCACTCCAGATAAACACAACACAGACAAAACATGAACACACCTAAATGACCCTCCCAACTCAGTCTTAAAAAAACACCCCTGCAGACAAGGGCCTCTGTGGGGGCAGCGGTTAGCATTATTGACCATGAGTCAGCACGGGACAGCCAAAGGTCAAACCCTCATGAGTTCGAATCCTGGGTAAGGCTGTTGGTCCCACACCGAACCCAGGTGTTCATCCTCCCTTCAGAGCAAACATACACACACATACCAGGGCAGGATGGTGTGTGTGTGTGTGTGTGTGTGTGTGTGTGTGTGTGTGTGTGTGTGTGTGTGTGCAAACATACATAGGAGGAAAGACATGGTACACACGAACAAGTTTAACAGCTGGGGCAACACGAGTGTAAAACTCTCTGCCCGTAACACACAAGCAGTAATCACAAACACGTTTGTATCTGTTCGGGACAAACTTTGTCCCCAAAATATCGAGAAAGATTTTTACGTGTTTTCAATATTCCGTTCAGGTTATGTTTACATACACCCCACATGTGTTCTTGTTGGAATTGTTCTGCTTCTCCATGCGACCACGAGTGTGTGTGTGTGTGTGTGTGTGTGTGTGTGTGTGTGTGTGTGTGTGTGTGTGTGTAATGGTGTCGTAATGATAATGAAAATGATAATGATGATAATGATAATGACAACGATATTGATGATGATAATACAATAATGATAATAATAGCCATAATAATAATGATGATATTAATAATAATGATGATAAATAATAAATAATAGATAATAAATAATTAGAAATCAAAGATAATTGACTTTATACTGAGAGCCTGAAAATATACAGGTAGAATTCTATATACATCTGTCTGTCTATCATTATTTTCTCAATTTCCAGTTCGCTGGGATGAAGGGTCGGTCAGTCATGCACTGCGACATCGCCCACAACACATCCTCAGCTCATGCTTAGTATGTCGAGGTGGATGTCATCCCTCACAATTATGAAAGTGCTTCTTATTTTCATTTTGTACTAAGTCCACTCGTCCAGCAGGACGAACGATTCCATTCACAAATGACTTGTGTACAGAAGGTGGTTCCATGGCATCAGATACACCAGGCATTCCTCTGGTATCTTCATCTGAAACATCCTCAGCTCTAATCAAAGTCAACAACAGAGACTGTTCAAGTCAAGTAATTTTCCCCACTTTGCAGCGGACCGGAGTCGTTTGCTCTTTCGAGTTTACTGCCGATATGTAGAACTTTGTACATATCGATACCAAAATTCTTTTGCCACTTGTGAACACAGTCCATCTTTGTTTACATCACTTGCAGCTGCAGATATTCAATTTTTTTGCCGTAGACTTATTTCTCAATAGCACTTACGAATCTTATCTTACAATGCAGTAGCATATCGTCAATGCCAGTAAAATATATGAGGAAGAGAACCGGTCCCAAGATTGATCCCTGTGGTACTCCAGTTGATAAGTCCAACCATTCTGATTCACGACCATGAGTCAGTCATTTGTCCACGTCCTGTCAACCAGTTCGCTGCCATTCGAGGTAATCTTTGATGAGGGACTAAATCGAATGCTTTCAGAAGCATTTAAAAGATGACACTAACCACTTTATTGCATTATATTTATTGATTACATCATGAGAGAAATCAAGCTGATCTGTCCTATCATGAATCATTTTCCAAATAATTTGTAGCTTTATCTCAAACGGTGTATTTTCATAAACTTTACCGATACGAATGTCAAACTATTGCCTTTTCTTAATTGGTGGTTCACTGGCGAACTTCAGTACTCAAGAACTTTTGCTGCAGCAAGTGACTTCTTGATAAGAGCAGACAGAAGCTTGCTCAACTTCAACTTCTGAATTATTAACAGACATTTCATCAGGACTTGCGCATGTTTACTCACTCCATTCAATATTGTAGTATGTCTTGAACATATGCCAATACGTGGCAAAATGTTCTCTTCTGATAGGTGTGGGACAACCTGGAACATGAGCTGTGACTAGGTGACAAGTAAATACGGTTAACAAAATGGTTAGGATCTTTGTTGTGGCATCACAGTCTCAAACCAAGTCACCGTCCTCCATACAGATCATACTGCTAGGTAACGACTTCGTTTCAGCAAAATGTGCTTCATATTAGCGTTTACTTTGGTGTGTGTGCTTTATAGTTTTTTTTTAAGTAAATTTACAGAATTTACGCAAAAAAACTCGCTATTGTTTTCTCCTATTATCTTAGACAACAGGTTATAAATCATTTTCCTGTTTCACCATTTTGGTTTGATAATAGGCCATGACCGTCTGCTGAGCCTGAAGCATGTGTATAGACCGTCTGCTGCTCTGAATGTCCTACTGAACCAATTCCAGACTTCGTCCAGACTGGTTTCATTGACGATGTCACTCTAGCATGTGAAAAGCAAAGCGGAGATCATTCGAATTCATGAGCCTAAGAGAGACTATTGGTGTCTTCTTTCATAAATGTAATTTTGATCAGCCATAGAAACAGTATCAAAAGAAGTCTAAAGAATGATTTGCTGGTAATTACTCGTTGTCGATTTTTTCTCCAGCCACAAAATCATGGCACATGATCATCATTCGTTGGCAGAATAAGTCTAGTATTTCTATAGAAAACTAAATGTATTATACACCACGGGTTCGATTCGAGGCGTGGGCGGGCGTCCCTGCTACCTCGACCACACAGAGGCACAAAAGCACTAAGTCACTAGTGGCTGAGTCTTTTAACTTCCCTGTGGTCGAGGTGGCCAGACGTCCCTCCCTAGTGTTCGAATTCGTGGTGTATATGAGTCCAATATATCAATACCTTCAGTAGGTTTCAGGGCACCGTCCAACAGTCTTTGGCAAATTCACTGGAAAGACGAAATCACTCAATGATCTAGACGAAATTTACAATCTTTGAGGAGAGTTTCTGATCGCTTCCTTCACCATCCTCACATTGGTCTGCATTGATATCAATTTTCTTTAATTTTCCAACCATATTTAAGTGTTTCAAGAGAAAATGGCTGACGAAAGATACAGATGAGAGCACAGCTGAAGCATAGCCTCACCATGCCTAACTGATCTGTGTCCCCCACCCCTGCCATGGTGTATTACATCTACCAATTTCCTGGGAGATATGTACCCAGCGGTTTTCTTACACTTGCGTTTAATTAGAGTGAGTAAATGTTCACGTTATGCGGCTCAGAATTTAAAGTAAGTCCATTTTCTTAATTTGAAATTGTAAACGCAAGGAAAACCGGCGATCAACATAGTTGCCAATTTGCGTGAATCAGTTGCTATTTACCGTTTTCATTTTTCTATTAGCTGAGACGACGTGGGCAGGTGAGGCTTTAATGAAGGCCATCCCATTAACGATATATGTATATATATATATATATATATATATATATATATATATATATACAGAGGTATAAGTTTGTTGAGTATTCCTGGTAAATTATATGGGAGGGTATTGATTGAGAGGGTGAAGGCATGTACAGAGCATCAGATTGGGGAAGAGCAGTGCGGTTTCAGAAGTGGTAGAGGATGTGTGGATCAGGTGTTTGCTTTGAAGAATGTATGTGAGAAATACTTAGAAAAGCAAATGGATTTGTATGTAGCATTTATGGATCTGGAGAAGGCATATGATAGAGTTGATAGAGATGCTCTGTGGAAGGTATTAAGAATATATGGTGTGGGAGGCAAGTTGTTAGAAGCAGTGAAAAGTTTTTATCGAGGATGTAAGGCATGTGTACGTGTAGGAAGAGAGGAAAGTGATTGGTTCTCAGTGAATGTAGGTTTGCGGCAGGGGTGTGTGATGTCTCCATGGTTGTTTAATTTGTTTATGGATGGGGTTGTTAGGGAGGTAAATGCAAGAGTCCTGGAAAGAGGGGCAAGTATGAAGTCTGTTGGGGATGAGAGAGCTTGGGAAGTGAGTCAGTTGTTGTTCGCTGATGATACAGCGCTGGTGGCTGATTCATGTGAGAAACTGCAGAAGCTGGTGACTGAGTTTGGTAAAGTGTGTGGAAGAAGAAAGTTAAGAGTAAATGTGAATAAGAGCAAGGTTATTAGGTACAGTAGGGTTGAGGGTCAAGTCAATTGGGAGGTGAGTTTGAATGGAGAAAAACTGGAGGAAGTAAAGTGTTTTAGATATCTGGGAGTGGATCTGTCAGCGGATGGAACCATGGAAGCGGAAGTGGATCATAGGGTGGGGGAGGGGGCGAAAATTTTGGGAGCCTTGAAAAATGTGTGGAAGTCGAGAACATTATCTCGGAAAGCAAAAATGGGTATGTTTGAAGGAATAGTGGTTCCAACAATGTTGTATGGTTGCGAGGCGTGGGCTATGGATAGAGTTGTGCGCAGGAGGATGGATGTGCTGGAAATGAGATGTTTGAGGACAATGTGTGGTGTGAGGTGGTTTGATCGAGTAAGTAACGTAAGGGTGAGAGAGATGTGTGGAAATAAAAAGAGCGTGGTTGAGAGAGCAGAAGAGGGTGTTTTGAAATGGTTTGGGCACATGGAGAGAATGAGTGAGGAAAGATTGACCAAGAGGATATATGTGTCGGAGGTGGAGGGAACGAGGAGAAGAGGGAGACCAAATTGGAGGTGGAAAGATGGAGTGAAAAAGATTTTGTGTGATCGGGGCCTGAACATGCAGGAGGGTGAAAGGAGGGCAAGGAATAGAGTGAATTGGAGTGATGTGGTATACAGGGGTTGACGTGCTGTCAGTGGAGTGAATCAAGGCATGTGAAGCGTCTGGGGTAAACCATGGAAAGCTGTGTAGGTATGTATATTTGCGTGTGTGGACGTGTGTATGTACATGTGTATGGGGGGGGGGGGTTGGGCCATTTCTTTCGTCTGTTTCCTTGCGCTACCTCGCAAACGCGGGAGACAGCGACAAAGTATAAAAAAAAAAAAAAAAAAAAAAAAAATATATATATATATATATATATATATATATATATATATATATATATATATATATATATATATATATATATATATATATATATATATATATATATATATATATATATATATATATATATATATATATCATTTATATATATATATATATATATATATATATATATATATATATCATTTATATATATATACATATATATATATATATATATATATATATATATATATATATATTTTTTCTTTTTTCAAACTATTCGCCATTTCCCGCATCAGCAAGGTAGCGTTAAGAACAGAGGACTGGGCCTCTGAGGGAACATCCTCACCTGGCCCCCTTCTCTGTTCCTTTTTTTGGAAAATTAAAAAAAAAAAAAACAAGAGGGAAGGATTTCCAGCCCCCCGCTCCCTCCCCTTTTAGTCGCCTACGACACGCAGGGAATACGTGGGAAGTATTCTTTCTCCCCTATCCCCTGGGATAATATATATATATATATATATATATATATATATATATATATATATATATATATATATATATATATATATATATATATATATATATATATATATATATATAACACTTATATATCTTATTTTGCTTTGTCGCTATCTCCCGCATTAGCGAGGTAGCACAAGAAAACAGACGAAAGAATGGCCCA
Organism: Panulirus ornatus; assembly: GCF_036320965.1. Lineage (NCBI taxonomy): Eukaryota > Metazoa > Arthropoda > Malacostraca > Decapoda > Palinuridae > Panulirus > Panulirus ornatus. The sequence continues at coordinate 18,158,581 of NC_092252.1, read as the reverse complement.
ACCCACCCACATACACATGTATATGCATACACGTCCACACACGCAAATATACATACCTATACATCTCACTGTATACATATATATATGCACACACAGACATATACATATATACACATGTACATAATTCATACTGTCTGCCTTTATCCATTCCATCGCCACCCCGCCAAACATGAAATAACAACCCCCTCCCCCCCTCATGTGCGCGAGGTAGCGCTAGGAAAAGACAACAAAGGCCACATTCGTTCACACTCAGTCTCTAGCTGTCATGTAATAATGCACCGAAACCACAGCTCCCTTTCCACATCCAGGCCCCTCACCACTTTCCATGGTTTACCCCAGACGCTTCACATGCCCTGGTTCAATCCATTGACAGCACGTCGACCCCGGCATACCACATCGTTCCAATTCACTCTATTCCTTGCACGCCTTTCACCCTCCTGCATGTTCAGGCCCCGATCACTCAAAATCTTTTTCACTCCCACCCACCCACTTTTTCACACCCTATATCTGCCACTCTATCATCAAACACATTCAACAAACCTTCAAAATACTCACTCCATCTCCTTCTCACATCACCACTAATTGTTATCACCTCCCCATTAACCCCCTTCACTGAAGTTCCCATTTGCTCCCTTGTCTTACGCACTTAATTTACCTCCTTCCAAAACATCTTTTTATTCTCCCTGAAATTTAATGATACTCTCTCACCCCAACTCTCATTTGCCCTCTTTTTCACCTCTTGCACCTTTCTCTTGACCTCCTGCCTCTTTCTTTTATACCTCTCCCACTCAGTTTTGCCTTAGACACTAGCACCTTCGCCCTTCCTATGGGTTTCTTCAGTTACCGCGTTTCCATCTGCCACTATGTCCACACCCTGATATCTGCAACACTCCACTTCCTCCAGGTTCCCTCCATTCTGATTCACAATCCAACCAGCCTATCTCACTCCCTGCTGAATTTACAGTTACTCTCAACTTTTTCCTTTTTCCACACTCTCCCATACCCTGACATCAACTTTTACAGTTTCCCACTCTCGAGTCGGCCACCAGAGCAGTGTCATTAGCAAACAGCAGCTGACTCGTCTCCACTCCATAAACAGATTAAACTGCCATGGTGACATTACACACACACACACACACACATACACACACACACACACACACTTGATCGCATGCTGGTGTATATGTTAGAAACGTGATGATGAGGCCAGACTGAGCAGGGTGTCCTGCACAAGTGTATACAGAGAGAACCACATCCACAGGCACATACACCCTTATATACACAGAGTCAGTGGTACAAGGTGTTCTTGCAAGCACGAAAATAAGATCTGGACATTGTCATCAACCCACTAGAGAGAGAGAGAGGGAGAGAGAGAGAGAGAGAGAGAGAGAGAGAGAGAGAGAGAGAGAGAGAGAGAGAGAGAGAGAGAGAGAGAGAGAGAGAGAGAGAGAATATAAAACCCTCACCCACATATTGCCTCAGCTAATTAATAAGCCATCATTGCCGGGTGAGTGACCCGGAATTAAATCTAACTTATTCATAATCATTTGATAAAGGGTTGGCAGAGGCAGATAGTGTGGGGGAGTGTGGCAGGTGTGGGAGGGGTGGGGGATAGCGGGATGCGTGAGGTGGTGTAGGATGCGTGGGGACGGTGTGGCAGGTTTGGGGGTAATTCACTTGGACTGGGGGAATAGAGCAGGCATGGGAGGATTGTGGCAGGTGTTGGAGGATTGTGGCAGGTGTTGGAGGAGGGTGTTGGAGGATTGTGGCAGGTGTTGGAGGATTGTGGCAGGTGTTGGAGGACTGTGGCAGGTGTGGGGTGATTGTGGCAGATGTTTGAGGATTGTGGCGAGTGTGGGGGATTGTGGCAGGTGTTGAGGATTGTGGCAAGTGTGGAGGGATTGTGGCAGGTGTTGATTGTAGCAGGTGTGGAGGGATTGTGGCAGGAGTTGGAGGATTGTGGCAGGTGTGGGAGAATTTTGGCAGGTGTTGGAGGATTGTAGCAGGAGTGGGAGGATTGTAGCAGGTTTGGGGTGATTGTGGCAGGTAGTGGAGGATTGTGGCAGGTGTGGGGGGATTGTAGCAGGTGTGGGGGGATTGTGACAGGTGTTGGAGGATTGTGGCAGGTGTGGGAGGATTGTAGCAGGTTTGGGGTGATTGTGGCAGGTAGTGGAGGATTGTGGCAGGTATAGGAGGATTGTGGCAGGTGTAGGAGGATTGTGGCAGGTGTGGGGGGATTGTTGCAGGTGTTGGAGGATTGTGGCAGGTGTGGGAGGTTTTTGACAGATGTTAGAGGATTGTGGCAGGTGTTGGAGGATTGTAGCAGGTGTGGGAAGATTGTAGCAGGTGTGGGGTGATTGTGGCAGGTATTGGAGGATTGTGGCAGGTGTTGGAGGATTGTAGCAAGTGTGAGAGGATTGTAGGAGGTGTGGGTGATTGTGGCGGGTATTGGAGGATTGTGGCAGGTGTTGGAGGATTGTAGCAGGTGTGGGGTGATTGTGGCAGGTGTTGGAGGATTGTAGCAAGTGTGGGAGGATTGTAGTAGGTGTGGGGTGATTGTAGCAGGTGTGGGTGATTGTGGCAGGTATTGGAGGATTGTGGCAGGTGTTGGAGGATTGTGGTAGGCTTGAAGTGTTTGTGGCAAGTGTCGTAGGATTGTAGCAGTTGTGGGGTGATTGTGGCAGGTATTTGAGAATTGTAGCAGGTGTTGGAGGATTGTGGCAGGTGTTGGAGGATTGTAGCAGATGTTGGAGGATTGTAGCAGGTGTTGGAGGATTGTAGCAGGTGTTGGAGGATTGTAGCAGGTGTTGGAGGATTGTAGCAGGTGTTGGAGGATTGTAGCAGGTGTTGGAGGATTGTGGCAGGTGTTGGAGGATTGTAGCAGATGGTGGAGGATTGTAGCAGGTGTTGGAGGATTGTAGCAGATGTGGGAGGATTGTAGCAGATGTGGAGTGACTGTGGTAGGTATTGGAGGATTGTGGCAGGTGTTGAAGGATTGTGGCAGGTGTGAAGCAATTGTAGCAGGTGTTGGGGATTGTGGCAGGTGTGGAGGAATTGTGGCAGGTGTGGGAGGGCTGTGACAGGTGTGGGAGGATTGTGGTAAGTATTGGAGGATTGTGGCAGATGTTGGAGGATTGTGGCAGGTGTTTAAGGATTGTGGTAGGTGTTGGGGGATTGTGGCTGGTGTGGGGAATTGTTGCAGGTTAGGGAGGATTGTGACAGGTGTGGTGGATTGAGGCATTTGTAGGGGGATTGTGGCATTTGTAGGGGGATTCTGGCAGGTGATGGTGGATTGTGGTAGGTGTGTGGGGATTGTGGTAGGTGTGTGGGGATTGTGGTAGGTGTGTGGGGATTGTGTCAGGTGCGAGAGTATTGTGGCAGGTGTGGGGGGAATGTGGCAGGTATGGAAGGATTGTGGCAATTATTGGGTGATTGTGGCAGGCATGGAAGGATTGTGACAGGTGTGGGGGGATAGTGGCAGGCATGGGAGGATTGTGGCAGGTGTGGGGGGATTGTGGCAGGTCTGGAAGGATTGTGTCAAGTGTGGGAGGATTGTGTCAGGTGTGGGAGGATTGTGTCAAGTGTGGGAGGATTGTGGCAGGTGTGGGGGTATTGTGGCAGGCCTGGGAGAATTGTGGCAAGTGTGGGGATTGTGGCAGGTGTGGAGAAGTTTGGCTGGTGTGGGAGGTGTGTGGCAGACGTGAGGAGAGCGTGATAGATGTCGCAGCTGTGTGGCAGACGTGGGAGGAGTGTGGCTGGCGTAGAGGAACATGGCAGGCATATGCGGGGAGTGTGGTAGATGTGGGGGGAACATGGCAATAGCTGGGGGGGGTGGAGGAGTGACAGGCTTGAGAAGTGTGCCAGATGTGAGGGGAGTGTGTGTGACGCGGGAGGAGTGAAGCAGGTGTGGGGGGAGTGCGGCAGGTGTGGGTAGGATCCGGCAGGTGTGGGGGGGAAGTGCGGCACGCGCGGGTGAGATACAGCAGACGTTAGGGGAATGTAGCAGGGTATTGAAGTGTAGCAGGTGGGAGGGGTGTGTTGCTGGTGTGGGGGGAATGTGGCCTGCGCAGTGGGAATGAGGCAGAAGTGAGTGGAGTGTGGAGGAAGTGTAGCAGGACGTGGCAGAAGAGTGGAAAGCTTGCTTGGGGTGGGGAAGGCGTGGGGGAGTGTGGTAGGCGTCAAGGAATGTAGAGGGCGTGGGTATAGTATGGCAGGCGTTGGGAGAGAGAGAGATCCCCGCCCTAGGAAGACATAGGATGCACCAGTGTTGACGGTGTCATCATTCTTCGTGGTCAGGTCTCAGAGAAGCGGAAGACATCGATGATATTGTGTTGTATGTCCTTTCCTGACGGCTACATAAGGGCCACTCCTGCTGTGGTTGAGTTGGTCAGTTGTGTCGCCCTTACATTTCGTGGTTAGTGTGAGGCTTGAGACCTCATGGTTGTTGATTAGATCAACGTCTGGTTTTTCCAATCACGTATGCGGTTATGATGGTCAGAAGCGCCTGTTTGCTTGAGTGGTGCATGTAAAGTTCAATTATCTTTATTTTCGAGGTATACGAGGAGGGAAAATTATTTCTGCTTGCCTCTGTTTTTATCTCTGTGTCTGTTTGACTTGTAGATTAGTTGTGTCACTGGAGTGAAGGTTTGCAGTAATTTCGTGGTCTGCTGTAGTAAGGTCGAGCGTCTGTGTACTGGTCTCGTGAGGTTGATGAATCAGTGATATATATTTTTCCTGGGATGGGGATGGGATGAGGAGTAGGGGCGTTGACGCAGAGTGGTCGCGTTCCTATGTGGTTGGGGACTTGAGGTTATTTATATATGTCTAAACCTCATCGGAGAGGTTCAGTTTCGTACTCAAGTTGAGTGGGTGGGTTGACTGAGGGAAGCTGAGGCCGACGAGTTCCAGGTCACTCGGGATGGTGTTTGAGGTCACCGAGTACTTTGACCACTGAGTCCACTTGTTCTGTTTGGCTATTGCAGGGTAGCGCCTCATATGTCAGGTCACTCGGGATGGTGTTTGAGGTCACCGAGTCTTTTGACCACTGAGTCCACTTGTTCTGTTTGGCTGTTGCAGGTAGCGCCTCATATGCGACAAGATTTTTGATGGATCTTGAAATGCCATGACGTGTCCATAGTTACTACAGCATACATTATAGAACCAGTGTTGCTTTCCCATTGATCAAGGTAACCTATGATATAGACAATTGCCTCCATGGGTTCTCATAAAGGGTTCTGGGAGCTTATCTTCGTCACGGCCTGAGGTGGTTTATGACCCGTGAGGAAGGTAGGTTTGAGCGTGATGTTATTTTGGTTCATTTGTTGACGCTTTGCATTCATTGTTCGTCTATCGTGTTCACATGTCATCGCCGTGGTTGGGTGACCTTTTGCAGGGAAGACATTTTTTTGTAGCTTGCTTGGCACTCTCTCCATGTGTGGTTGTGACCATAAGGTTTGTCACATTCCTATTTGTCACATGTCCATTGTAGCTCAGATGTTCCCAACACAGACCTACTCCATCAGGAAAAAGGCTGGAGTTCACGCTGATGGCCCTACACTATCTTGAACTCAATTGAAAAAAAAGAAAAAGGGTCACACAGGCCGTGTTCTTCACGGCAGAAGGTAATGGTGGAAGAAAATCTTGAGCGGATTAAGCGTCGTAGGACAAAAACAACGAAAGTAGGTCTGACAAGACGGACGGACGGACGGATGTGGTCAAAAGAACGCCCGCTGGCTACCACGGCCAGCCTGAGAATCGCTCCTCACACACTGCAGTCTCTGTCTCTGTCTGTCTGTCTGTCTGTCTCTCTCTCTCTCTCTCTCTCTCTCTCTCTCTCTCTCTCTCTCTCTCTCTCTCTCTCTCTCTCTCTCTCTCTCTCTCTCTCTCTCTCTCTCCATAACTTCAGAATCACATCAGAAGTCTTCGACAAAGCCCATCTGAACTCCGTTATATGGAGTCACCCAATTACTGAACGGTTTAAGGTACTCCAGATTTCTTTTCCCCCGTCGCGCTCGTCTTACCTTCTGCACACAACTGCTTCACCCAGTCAGCGAGGTGCCTCCTACTCTCCCTATTAGCCCATCTTGAGGACGTCCATCCAGCGCCTACGGCCATGTACCTCACCTTATGGCCGACCAGGTCAAAACCCACTAAGCCTCTTAATGTCTCACCTTCCTCACTCCACTGTAAAGTTTTTCCGGTCACTACTCGGTTAAGAGTTCCTTCCTCCATTACCTCACGCGTCTCTGAATCCAGATACTGACCCTGCACTCCCTCTGGTTATCACCGGGTGTTCCCAACCGGGAAAAAGAATCCAATTCCCTTACCGACCTCTTGTGTGGTATGGTGTCTTTTACGCGGTCCAGAACACGATCTACCGCACCTTTTCCGTCTATTGTCTACGTGGGGAAAATTGTCTCTGAGGCTGTCACTGGTGTTCATCAAGGCCTCAGTGGTTTTCGGAAACACCTCCTGATCCCACAGAGCTCTTAAGACTCAGACCCGTCGCTGGTGTCACGTGGCAAACAAGAAACAAATTCCTTTTTACCCGGCACATGTGGGACAAGCTATATTCCTCCCACCTCTATGGCACATATAGCAAACACTATTCCTGAGGCCCTCCTCAGCGGAACGCCCGCCCTTCACATATATTTCTCGTAAGTACTCACATAACTACAGGTTTTTACAGATCCAGAGCACATACAGGTCGTCCATCATGTACAAATTGCTCGCGTAATCTCCCAAAATGTGGTAGGCGAAGGGAGGGCTAGTATGGAAGGCGAGAGTGGCATGAGTGTGGTGAGTGTGGTAGGGGTAGTGTGTGTATGTGTGTGTGTGTGTGTGTGTGTGTGTGTGTAGCAGGCTTGGTAGAGTGTGGCAGGTGTAGGAGAGTGTGGAACATTTGGGAGGAGGGAAGATGTGAGCGGTGTGTGTGGGTATGAGTGCAGGCCAGGAAGGGTGTTCCAGATGTTGCTGCATCTCCCGGAGAATGTGATAGGTGTGTAGGGAGGATGGCTAACATGAAGGAAGGTGTGGTAAATGTGATGGAAGGATGTTCTGCCAGGTGTGGGGAAGTATGGTCACTGTTAGAGGATGATGGAAGATGACACTGTCATAAGTGTGGAGGTTCTGGCAGACGTGAGAGTGCTGCAGGTGTGGGTGACTATGACAGACGTGAGGGTGTTGCAGGTGTGGGGGTATTGCTGCAGGGGTCGGGAAGTGCTGTGGGTGAGGGGGAAGAGTTGCACATATGAATTTCCTGTAGGTGTGGGTGGTTATGAGGGATTGAGGGTTCTACGGTTGTGGGAGAGTCCTTTAGGCGTTGTGGGATAGTGCTTTAGGCGTTGTGGGAGAGTGCTTTAGGCGTTGTGGGAGAGTGCTTCAGGTGTGGGTGACCTATGACAGACGTGAGGGTGTTGCAGGTGTGGGGGTATTGCTGCAGGGGTCGGGAAGTGCTGTGGGTGAGGGGGAAGAGTTGCAGATATGAATTTCCTGTAGGTGTGGGTGGTTATGAGGGATGTGAAGGTTCTACGGTTGTGGGAGAGTGCTTTAGGCGTTGTGGGAGAGTGCTTTAGGCGTTGTGGGAGAGTGCTTTAGGCGTTGTGGGAGAGTGCTTTAGGCGTTGTGGGAGAGTGCTCCAGGCGTTGTGGGAGAGTGCTTCAGGCGTTGTGGGAGAGTGCTTTTAGGCGTTGTGGGAGAGTCTTCAGGTGTTGTGGGTGAGTGCTGCAAGGCGTTGTGGGAGAGTCTTCAGGCGTTGTGGGAAAGTGCTCCAGGCGTTGTGGGAGAGTGCTTCAGGCGTTGTGGGAGAGTGCTTCAGGCGTTGTGGGAGAGTGCTCCAGGCGTTGTGGGAGAGTGCTTCAGGCGTTGTGGGAGAGTGCTTCAGGCGTTGTGGGAGAGTGCTTCAGGCGTTGTGGGAGAGTGCTTCAGGCGTTGTGGGAGAGTGCTCCAGGCGTTGTGGGAGAGTGCTTCAGGCGTTGTGGGAGAGTGCTTCAGGCGTTGTGGGAGAGTGCTTCAGGTGTTGTGGGTGAGTGCTGCAAGCGTTGTGGGAGAGTGCTTCAGGCGTTGTGGGAGAGTGCTCCAGGCGTTGTGGGAGAGTGCTTCAGGCGTTGTGGGAGAGTGCTTCAGGCGTTGTGGGAGAGTGCTCCAGGCGTTGTGGGAGAGTGCTTCAGGCGTTGTGGGAGAGTGCTTCAGGCGTTGTGGGAGAGTGCTCCAGGCGTTGTGGGAGAGTGCTCCAGGCGTTGTGGGAGAGTGCTTCAGGCGCGCAGTAAGCAAGCTTCTCTCACCTTAGTTTTCAGGAGGGGGATGGACGGAGCACATGGCTCAGTTTGGGATGAGGCGTTGAACAACAGCGTAGTGGTCAAGCCCAAACCACCAAGACTTGTTGACTATCCCACATTGACACGTCCACCTCCTCCTTCTGTTCCTCCTCATCCTCCTTCTCCTCCCTACAGAACGCAGAAAAAATAACTTCCTCCAATTCCATCCTCAAAACACTAAGTTTCATCATTATAATTCAATACGATCAATATTTTTTCCGACTCTCTCAAAGAATTGCGTATTAAGATATAGTTAAAGTTACAATGCCGTTGAACCGAAGGAAAACTGGAGGACTAAAGTCGCCTTCAAGTGATGTGAGTCAGATGATGTACAATTGGCATTATCGATCACTAGATACACCAAAACATCTCTCTCATCGTGAGGGGAAACTAAGCGAGGATATCAGTGTGGGCGCTACCAGGCGTCGGGATAATGTCGCTGACAAAGGTTGGGTTTCACGCAGCATATTACAATGCCTTAGCCAGTAACCGACCTAGGAGACTCCTCGCATGGCTAAGTAAAGCCCTGAGTGCAATGACCACCACATAGTGATAACACAGAGTGACATGGGTGATGAATCAGCTGTTATGAATAGAATACATTACGTTAGTAAGAGGATGGAATAGTTAACTGATAAGACACCATGTGAGAAGAAGCGTATAGGGATGCGGAAAACATAACAGTAAGGTTCGAAAGGAGTGTGGGAAAAGTGCTAAACAGATCAGAGAGGAGAAAGACAATCATAAGCTTGCTTGAAAAAGTTCCATCCCGGCCAACCCAAAATGAGGGGTCTCCCCAAACTTCTAAGCTTGGTATACCAATGAGGCCCAAGAGATCAGGTATAGTAAGCATACTACATGAACTGACCCTGAAACATAGCTGTCACGTCTTACGTAAAGCTGAGTTACTTCGCGTTTCTTCAGACTAACTAGCAGACTGAAGGCAGCGGTGGTGAGGCTAGTCCTCGTTCCTATCTGGAATGTTGGTGGAAAAGGATAAGCGAGATGGTCTTACTGTCGAATGAGATGACAGCCATGCGCTTTGGACAGCTGACTGGGCAGTAGATGGTGAGTGATTTCAGCAGCTTCGAAACACCTACTGAGGTTGCCAGGTCTAACCTGGGGTTGAATTCTATTTCCTTTCCTTCTTTTTTTTCAGATACATGGCTTCCATAATTTGCAGTCGATTGATGTCAGTGTAGCACTTAAGAATCTTCACATTTTCTATCAGCAGCTTTCTTGCTAGGACTGTGTTATGTTCATTTCCCTCTAACAGCTCTCGCTGCCAAATTGTCAGTTGTCGGGATGAAGTTGTGGAGGTCATGGTAGTGCAGTTGACTGGGATACGGAAGAGCACAATCTGCAGTGTTACAAAAGAGCTGATGGATTGATTAAAAAGATTGAAGTCTTGAGTTAATATGTTTATTTACATTAACATTACCCAATAATGTTACAGTTCTTGTAATATACTTGATATCTATCATCTGGATTTGGTATTAATTGACATTTTACCTAAGTGTACCATTTAATATTTCACAGGCAGGACTTATTATTTGTTGTGATATATCTAAACAAGAGTCCGGGAGTCGAATCCAAGCTACAGAGAACCGCAGATAGACAGCGTATCCTTGAACTAAAGATGGGACAAAAATCTTACTCTCATGAACTGCTATTTACAGCTGCAGGGCCGCGCCCATTCACAGTAGGCCTGTGTGGTGAGACAGGCCGCCCATACTCTAGAGCCAGTGATACGCTGTCCCCATGATGTTCTCAGTAGCTTGGGTTCGACTCCCGGACTCTTGTTTAGATATATTATAAAAAAATGGGTCTTCCCTGTGAAACAGATAAGAAAATACACATATATATATATACACGAATAAACTGCATATGAACGCGCACCTTCATAGAACATACAAACCTCCAACAGCCAGGATCGAACCCGGGAAACCTGTGCAAGAGGCGGGAATGCTAACCGCTCGGCTATGGGCCTGGCTAATGGAAAATAACTATTCGAATACTAAGTACTCGAATACCCTCCGTCTCATATTGGTGAGCAACGGGGTCTACACCGGTTATTTCCCAACAGGCGCACATAGCTAGTACTTAGTACTTAGTATTCAAATAGTTATTTCCTATTAGCCAAGCCCATAGCCTAGCGGTTAGCATTTCCCGGGTTCGATCCTGGCTGTTGGAAGTTTGTATGATAGGTAGTATGTTTGAAGAAAGGAACCTGGATATTTTGGATCTGAGAGAAACGAAGCTCGAGGGTAAGGGAGTCGAATCCAAGCTACAGAGAACCGCAGATAGACAGCGTATCCTTGAACTAAAGATGGGACAAAAATCTTACTCTCATGAACTGCTATTTACAGCTGCAGGGCCGCGCCCATTCACAGTAGGCCTGTGTGGTGAGACAGGCCGCCCATACTCTAGAGCCAGTGATACGCTGTCCCCATGATGTTCTCAGTAGCTCAGGGGTTAGTGAGAGGACAAGAGCAAGGGAAGGAGTAGCACTACTCCTGAAACAGGAGTGGTGGGAGTATTTGATAGAGTGTAAGAAAGTATACTCTGGATTCATATGGGTAAAACTGAAGTTGGATGGAGAGAGATGGGTGATTATTGGTGCATATGCACCTGGACATGAGAAGAAAGATCATGAGAGGCAAGTGTTTTAGGAGCAGCTGAGTGAGTTTTGATGAACGAGACCGGGTTATAGTGATGGGTGATTTGAATGCAAAGGTGAGTAATGTGGCAGTTGAGGGAATAATTGGTGTACATGGGATGTTAAGTGTTGTAAATGGAAATGGTGAAGAGCTTGTAGATTTATGTGCTGAAAAAGGACTGGTGATTGGCAATAAATGGTTTAAAGAGAGAGAAATACATAAGTATACGTATGTAAGTAGGAGAGATGGCCAGAGAGCGTTATTGGATTACATGTAAATTGATAGGCGTGCTAAAGAGAGACTTTTGGATGTTAATGTGCTGAGAGGTGCAACTGGAGGGATGTCTGATCATTATCTTGTGGAGGCGAAGGTGAATATTTGTAGAGGTTTTGAGAAATGAAGAGAGAATGTTGGGGTGAAGAGAGTGGTGAGAGTAAGTGAGCTTGGGAAGGAGACTTGTGTGAGGAAGTACCAGGAGAGACTGAGTACACAATAGAAAAAGGTGAAAACAAAGGACGTAAAGGGAGTGCGGGAGGAATGGGATGTATTTAGGGATGTAGTGATGGCTTGTGCAAAACATGCTTGTGGCATGAGAAGCGTGGGAGGTGGGCAGATTAGAAAGGGTAGTGAGTGATGAGATGAAGAAGTATTACTATTAGTGAAAGAGAAGAGAGAGGTATTTGGACGATTTCTGTAGGGAAATAATGCAAATGAGTGGGAGATGTATAAAAGAAATACGCAGGAGGTCAAGAGAAAGGTGCAAGAGGCGAAAAAGAGAGCAAATGAGAGTTGGAATGAGAGAATATCATTAAATTTTAGGGAGAATGAAAAGAGGTTTTGGAAGGAAGTAAATAAAGTGCGTAAGACAAGGCAACAAATGGGAACATCAGTGAAGGGGGCTAATGCGGAGGTGATAGAAAGTAGTGGTGATGTGAGGAAAGGGAGTGAGTATTTTCAAGGTTTGTTGAATGTATTTGATGATAGAGTGGCACATAAAGGGTGTTTTGGTCGAGGTGGTGTGCAAAGTGAGAGGGATAGGGAGAATGATTTGGTAAACAGAGAAGAGGTAGGAAAAGCTTTGCGAAAGTTGAAAGCCGATAAGGCAGCGGGTTTGAATGGTATTTCAGTGGAGTTTATTAAAAATGAGGGTGACTGTATTGTTGACTGGTTGGTTAGGTAATTTAATGTATGTATGACTCATGTTGAGGTGCCTGAGTACTGGCGGAATGCTTGGATAGTGCCATTGTATGAAGGCAAAGTGGATAAGAGTGAGTGCTCAAATTACAGAGGTATAAGTTTGTTGAGTATTCCTGGGAAATTGTATGGGAGGGTATTGATTGAGAGGGAGAAAACATGTACAGAGCATCAGATTGGGGAAGAGCAGTGTGGTTTTAAAAGTGGTAGAGGATGTGTGGATTAGGTGTTTGCTTTGAAAAATGTATGTGAGAAACACTTAGAAAAGCAAATGGATTTGTATGTAACATTTATGGATCGGGAGAAGGCATATGACAGAGTTGATAGAGATGCTCTGTGGAAGGTATTAGGAATATATTCTGTGGGAGGTAAGTTGTTAGAAGCAGTGAAAAGTTTATATCGACGATGTAAAGCATGTGTATGTGTAGGAAGAGAGGAAAGTGATTGGTTCTCAGTGAATGTAGGTTTGCGGCAGGGGTGTGTGATGTCTCCATGGTTGTTTGATTTGTTTACGGTTGGTGTTGTTAGGGAGGTGAATGCAAGAGTTTTGGAAAGAGGGTCAAGTATGCAGTCTGTTGTGGATGAGAGAGCTTGGGAAGTGAGTCAGTTGTTGTTCGCTGATGATACAGCCCTGGTGGCTAATTCGGGTGAGAAACTGCAGAAGCTGGTGACTGAGTTTGGTAAAGTGTGTGAAAGATGAAAGCTGAGAGTAAATGTGAATAAGAGCAAGGTTATTAGGTACAGTAGGGTTCAGGGACAAGTCAACTGGGAGGTAAGTTAGAATGGAGAAAAACTGGAGGAAGTGAAGTGTTTTAGATATCTGGGGGTGGATTAGGCAGCGGATGGAACCATGGAAGCGGGAGTGAATCATAGGGTGGAAAAGGGGGCGAAAGTTCTGGGAACGTTGAAAACTGTGTGAAAGTCGAGAACGTTATCATTGGAAGCAAAAATGGGTATGTTTGAAGGAATAGTGGTTGCAACAATATCATATGGTTGCGAGGTGCTGGAAATCCTCCCCTCTCGTTTTTAAATTTCCAAAAGATGGAACAGAGAAGGAGGCCAGGTGAGAATACTCCTTCAAAGGCTCAGTCTTCTGTTCTTGGCGCTACCTCACTGATGCGGGAAATAGTGAATAGTATGAAAAAAAATATATACATATATATATATATATATATATATATATATATATATATATATATATATATATATATATATATACATGTAGAGAGAGAGAGAGAGAGAGAGAGAGAGAGAGAGAGAGAGAGAGAGAGAGAGAGAGAGAGAGAGATCCCACGGTAAAGAGCCACCTCAGTTGTAATGCTCTGGCAGTCGGCCATTACGGGTCTTTTCACCCTTGGCAATACACAGTAAATTGTTCCTAACGCCCGGGGATCACCATCAACTCTAGCTCTTGGACAAGGAAAAAAAAAGAAAAGAGAAAAAAAAAACAGTCCCTCCATCTTTTTTTTTTGTATGTTCTGCGGATAATGGCGACTCTGGACCGTCTGGGTGAATGTATCGGGCGAGGAGAGAGAGAGAGAGAGAGAGAGAGAGAGAGAGAGAGAGAGAGAGAGAGAGAGAGAGAGAGAGAGAGAGATAATGTATGTGTGAATCATCTGTTATGGCGTCGAGACAAGAGGATCCTTAATTCATTATGTCGCTTGGGATGTCTACCTTAATGATGAATATTAAGGGAAAATGGTCCTACGCTTTGCTCCAATAGTTGATGGTTCTGTGAATATAATGTAATGCACTAAATATGATATAATTTGATATAACAGTATAATATGATAATATGATATAATGTAATACACTAAATATAATTTAATATAACAATAAAATATGATGTAATGTAATATAATTATTCTCTCACAGGGTACAAGCCGAGTGGGCTTACCGGTCCATGTGAAGGTTGTCCAGACCTGTGTGTGTGTGTGTGTGTGTGTGTGTGTGTGTGTGTGTGTGTGTGTGTGTGTGTGTGTTACGTATGGTTCCACTTCTGGATATGACCACACCAGTCCTTCCATCTCTGGTAGGATCGTCCCACATGTCTTGTACCTCTGGCAGGGTCTTCCCACATGTCTTGTACCTCTGGCAGGGTCTTCCCACATGTCTTGTACCTCTGGCAGGGTCTTCCCACAAGTCTTGTTCCTCTGACAGGGTCTTTCCATAGGTCTTGTACCTCTGGCAGGGTCTTTCCATAGGTCTTGTACCTCTGGCAGGGTCTTCCCACAAGTCTTGTTCCTCTGACAGGGTCTTTCCATAGGTCTTGTGCCTCTGGCAGGGTCTTTCCGTAGATGTTGTACCTTCTCCCTCCCAGGCAGCCAAGTATAAGACCGATTCAGGTCCCTCCCTCAGCCATCCATCCTCCTGAGCTGACCATATCACCTCAAGTGTCCTTCCCCGAGAAATAGCAATGATTCGACCGTGCTATCATTCCTTACCTCGTCGTGTGCCATTCTGTCCACTCCCTTGACTCGTCCCATTAGTCTGAACACCCGCCTCGCCACCAACTGTAATCTACTTTATTCTGTGGTTTTGACTGTGCCAGCGTCCCCCTTCCCAGGAAGCTGGTCGGGGAATGACAGTGTATACAAGAATTCTTTTCCCATTCCCGGGAACACACGGCTCTCATAACATCCAATACAGCGCACCCACATTTCTCTAGAGATGCCATCAGTCCACCTTTAAACGTCCTCTTCCATCTTTCCTCTTCTCATTTACAGTCACTCTCAAATAACTGGCATGTTCGACCGTTTCTTATCTCACCCCTGACTACCATCACCACTTCTGTCTTCCTTTGTTGATCTTCACTCCTTTTTGCCCCAATCATTGTGTCATACGAATGACATTCACTAAGAAGTTTGACATCTTAAACATGAATTGGTAGTATGTTATTTCCAGTTGATACTGGACGAATTTACCTGCAATACTATCACATTGTTTATATGATACTGACTTATCATTGATCACTTTAACTAGTCATCTAATTCATCTCCTTAATATATTTATATATATATATATATATATATATATATATATATATATTTTTTTTTTTTTTTTTTTTTTTTTTTTTTATACTTTGTCGCTGTCTCCCGCGTTTGCGAGGTAGCGCGAGGAAACAGACGAAAGAAATGGCCCAACCCCCATACACACGTACATACACACGTCCACACACGCAAATATACATACCTACACAGCTTTCCATGGTTTACCCCAGACGCTTCACATGCCTTGATTCAATCCACTGACAGCACGTCAACCCCTGTATACCACATCGCTCCAATTCACTCTATTCCTTGCCCTCCTTTCACCCTCCTGCATGTTCAGGCCCCGATCACACAAAATCTTTTTCACTCCATCTTTCCACCTCCAATTTGGTCTCCCTCTTCTCCTCGTTCCCTCCACCTCCGACACATATATCCTCTTGGTCAATCTTTCCTCACTCATTCTCTCCATGTGCCCAAACCATTTCAAAACACCCTCTTCTGCTCTCTCAACCACGCTCTTTTTATTTCCACACATCTCTCTTACCCTTACGTTACTTACTCGATCAAACCACCTCACACCACACATTGTCCTCAAACATCTCATTTCCAGCACATCCATCCTCCTGCGCACAACTCTATCCATAGCCCACGCCTCGCAACCATACAACATTGTTCGAACCACTATTCCTTCAAACATACCCATTTTTGCTTTCCGAGATAATGTTCTCGACTTCCACACATTTTTCAAGGCTCCCAAAATTTTCGCCCCCTCCCCCACCCTATGATCCACTTCCGCTTCCATGGTTCCATCCGCTGACAGATCCACTCCCAGATATCTAAAACACTTCACTTCCTCCAGTTTTTCTCCATTCAAACTCACCTCCCAATTGACTTGACCCTCAACCCTACTGTACCTAATAACCTTGCTCTTATTCACATTTACTCTTAACTTTCTTCTTCCACACACTTTACCAAACTCAGTCACCAGCTTCTGCAGTTTCTCACATGAATCAGCCACCAGCGCTGTATCATCAGCGAACAACAACTGACTCACTTCCCAAGCTCTCTCATCCCCAACAGACTTCATACTTGCCCCTCTTTCCAGGACTCTTGCATTTACCTCCCTAACAACCCCATCCATAAACAAATTAAACAACCATGGAGACATCACACATATATATATATATATATATATATATATATATATATATATATATATATATATATATATATATATATATATATATATATATATATATATTTATATATATATATATATATATACATATGGAAAAAGGTGAGAACAAAGGAGGTAAGGGGAGTGTGGGAGGGATGGGATGTATTTAGGGAAACAATGATGGCTTGCGCAAAAGATGCTTGTGGCATGAGAAGCGTGGGAGGTGGGCAGATTAGAAAGGGTAGTGAGTGGTGGGATGAAGAAGTAAGATTATTTGTGAAAGAGAAGAGAGAGGTATTTGGACGATTTTTGCAGGGAAATAATGCAAATGAGTGGGAGATGTATAAAAGAAAGAGGCAAGAGGTCAAGAGAAAGGTGCAAGACGTGAAAAAGAGGGCAAATGAGAGTTGGAATGAGAGAGTATCATTAAATTTTAGGGAGAATAAAAAGATGTTTTGGAAGGAGGTAAATAAAGTGCTTAAGACAAGGGAACAAATGGGAACTTCAGTGAAGGGGGCTAATGGGGAGGTGATAACAAATAGTGGTGATGTAAGAAGGAGATGGAGTGAGTATTTTGAAGGTTTGTTGAATGTGTTTGATGATAGAGTGGCAGATATAGGGTGTTTTGGTCGAGGTGGTGTGCAAAGTGAGAGGGTTAGGGAGGATGATTTGGTTAACAGAGAAGAGGTAGTAAAAGCTTTGCGGAAGATGAAAGCCGGCAAGGCAGCGGGTTTGGATGGCATTGCAATGGAATTTATTAAAAAAGGGGGTGACTGTATTGTTGACTGGTTGGTAGGGTTATTTAATGTATGTATGATTCATGGTGAGGTGCCTGAGGATTGGCGGAATCCTTGCATAGTGCCATTGTACGAAGGCAAAGGGGACAAAGGCGAGTGCTCAAATTACAGAGGTATAAGTTTGTTGCGTATTCCTGGTAAAGTATATGGGAAGGTATTGATTGAGAGGGTGAAGGCATGTACAGAGCATCAGATTGGGGAAGAGCAGTGTGATTTCAGAAGTGGTAGAGGTTGTGTGGATCAGGTGTTTGCTTTGAAGAATGTATGTGAGAAATACTTAGAAAAGCAAATGGATTTGTATGTAGCATTTATGGATCTGGACAAGGTATATGACAGAGTTGATAGAGATGCTCTGTGGAAGGTATTAAGAATATATGGTGTGGGTGGCAAGTTGTTAGCAGTGAAAAGTTTTTATCGAGGATGTAAGGCATGTGTACGTGTAGGAAGAGAGGAAAGTGATTGGTTCTCAGTGAATGTAGGTTTGCGGCAGGGGTGTGTGATGTCTCCATGGTTGGTTAATTTGTTTATGGATGGAGTTGTTAGGGAGGTGAATGAAAGGGTTTTGGAAAGAGGGGCAAGTATGCAGTCTGTTGTGAATGAGATAGCTTGGGAAGTGAGTCAGTTGTTGTTCGCTGATGATACAACGCTGGTGGCTGATTCATGTGAGAAACTGCAGAAGCTGGTGACTGAGTTTGGTAAAGTGTGTGAAAGAAGAAAGTTGAGAGTAAATGTGAATAAGAGCAAGGTTATTAGGTACAGTAGGGTTGAGGGTCAAGTCAATTGGGAGGTAAGTTTGAATGGAGAAAAACTGGAGGAAGTGAAGTGTTTTAGATATCTGGGAGTGGATTTGGCAGCAGATGGAACCATGGAAGCGGAAGTGAATCATAGGGTGGGGGAGGGGGCGAAAGTTCTGGGAGCCTTGAAGAATGTGTGGAAGTCGAGAACATTATCTCTGAAATCAAAAATGGCTATGTTTGAAGGAATAGTGGTTCCAACAATGTTGTATTGTTGCAAGGCGTGCGATATGGATAGAGTTGTGCGCAGGAGGGTGGATGTGCTGGAAATAAGATGGTCGAGGACAATATGTGGTATGAGGTTGTTTGATCGAGTAAGTAATGTAAGGGTAAGAGAGATGTGTGGTAATAAAAAGAGTGTGGTTGAGAGAGCAGAAGAGGGTGTTTTGAAATGGTTTGGTCACATGGAGAGAATGAGTGAGGAAAGATTGACCAAGAGGATATATGTGTCAGAGGTGGAGGGAACGAGGAGAAGTGGGAGACCAAATTGGAGGTGGAAAGATGGAGTGAAAAAGATTTTGAGTGATCGGGGCCTGAACATGCAGGAGGGTGAAAGGCGTGCAAGGAATAGAGTGAATTGGAACGATGTGGTATACCGGGGTCGACGTGCTGTCAATGGATTGAACTAGGGCATGTGAAGCGTCTGGGGTAAACCATGGAAAGTTGTGTGGGGCCTGGATGTGGAAAGGGAGCTGTGGTTTCGGTGCATTATTACATGACAGCTAAAGACTGAGTGTGAACGAATGGGGCCTTTGTTGTCTTCCTCGCGCTACCTCGCGCACATGAGCGGGGAAGTGGGTTGTTATTTCATGTGAGGCGGGGTGGCGATGGAAAGGAATAAAGGTAGACAGTATGAATTATGTATATGTGTATATATGTATATATCTGTGTGTGTGTATATATATATGTATACGTTGAGATGCATAGGTATGTATATTTGAGTGTGTGGACGTGTTTCCTTGCGCTACCTCGCTAACGCGGGACACAGCGACAAAGCAAAATAAATATAAATAATACATATATATATATATATATATATATATATATATATATATATATATATATATATATATATATATATATATTAATTAGATCTTAATCAGACTTTCCTCGCTCATCCTTTCTCTGTGTCTGTAATTTTTTTTCCGCACACTGCTGACAGCGTTCTCAGTCAGACTACGCTTTCTGCTTCGCCTCCCTTGCGCTGTCATCCCTTAAGACGATTATCTCGCCTCTCGCCAGATACCGTCCTCGAGAATTTCAAGTCTACCCTTCTCCCATCCTCTGCTTTCACGGCCCAAGCCTTCACATATGTACAACTCTCTTACAGTTATCGTATCTTGCAGACACTGGCCTCTCCGTTCATACACGGTACTTGATAAATGCACCAAGGAATCTCGCCTCCTACTTCCACTAAATGATTAAATTTCCCCATGTTTCCATCCGTTGACACGTCCACTCCACACACACACCTACACACAATGGTTCCATCCGCTGTCACGTCCGCTCCAAGGTACCTAAAGAACTTCACTTCCAACAGGTTTTTCTCATCTAATCACACATTGAGACAATGCTGTCTCACTTTGTCTCCTGTCTCTCAGAACATTGAGCAAATCAACTCTCTCTCTCTCTCTCTCTCTCTCTCTCTCTCTCTCTCTCTCTCTCTCTCTCTCCTAGATTGTTGACAGAATAAACTACTCTAAAACAGACGGCTGAGAGAACCAACTCCTTTACTGTACAATGTTAAGACAATCACCTCCTCTCTTGTAAAACGTTTAGAGAATCAACCTTTCTCTTGAAGGAGGATTCGAATGGTTTGAAAAGTGTACTCTTGTCAAGGTTCATTGCTAACTGACCGTAACCAGAGGGAAAAAGTTCCTGCCAATGCCATGTTGGCTAAAATAAGAAGAAAAATAAGCTTAGGCTAATGAATTTATTATGATCATTTACCGCACATTGTAGTCAGTTTGATGTGAAACTTGTAGGGTCAGTGACCACACGATGAGATGAAAGAAACTAGTACATCATGATCTGTTTATAACACAGCTTATATCAGTCAAACAACAGCTATGAAATGTGTGAATTAAACATTCAGTTAAAAAAAAAGGTCATTGAATTAGTGCAACATTTCAGTATGTTTGTGTAATATATTCTAGGGTCTGCTGCATACATTAACGTTATATCGTAAATGGAATAACAAAAACAGGGAATTATAAGCCCGTTATTTCATTGTATAAAACGATCGTCAGCATTTCTATATGATGATAAAGAGTCATAATGCTAAATTAAGCCTTTCCTTATATTTCCGCGTCTCCAAAACAAAACGAAAAAATGCATGCCATTTATCGAACATTTAAATCCATCTTTTCATGTACTGTGAATCATTTAAATATTCTTATTATACATGAAAAAAAAAAACCTGAAAGTTCCTGAAATGAAAAGTGAATGAATACGACCAATCGCAACCACCGCGCATCAGTCAGGCCAATAATATAGAAAGACAGTCTGCAATGTCTCCGTCACTTCCACTATGTCAACAATAATGGCGGCGGCGCAAGGAGGTACGAGCCTAATATTTGTTCAGTAACTTCCGGAGCAGGGACCACAGTCCTAATATTTGCACATGCCCGCCACATTTCCTTCTATTACGTAGAAATGATCAGCCCTGGAAATTTTGTTTGGAAAGGCAGATTTATTAGACAATAGTGTGATTATTTAGGTTAGCTGGGGAGGGTTATTTCATATCTCTGAGAAGGAGGCGGGGCCCAGTCGACGATGGTTTTGGGTAGTGGTCTGGAAGGCACCAGCAGTCATCATACGTTTGCGTAAGAGGTGGTCTTTCTTTTAAAGCTGATGGTAAACTTGGAGCTTATATCGTCCCTGATGGGCAGCTCGGAGTGACCTTAAAGCCTAAAGAGTGCCTGAGGGGCAGCCCTTCGTGAACTTGGAGCTATTGTAGTCCCTGAAGGACAGACAACCCTGAGTAAACTCAAAATTGATGAAGTTACCGAAGGGCAGCTCTGAGGGAACTCAGAGCTTCTGTAGTCCCTGAAAGGCGGCCCTGAGTGAACATAAACCTAATGTAGCCCCTGAGGGACGTCTCTAAGTGAACCCAGACTTACATACTCTCAGAAGGGCAGTCCTGAACGAACACAGAGCTAGTATAGTCCTTGAAGGGCAGCCCTGATTGATCCCAGTTTTAACATTGTCCCTGAAGGGCAGCCCTGAGTGGACGTAGGTCTAATATAGTCCCTGATGGGCAGCCCTGAGTAAACGTAGGCCTGATATAGTCCCTGAAGGGCAGCCCTGAGTGAACACAGGCCTAATATCATTTCTGAAAGGCAGCTCTGAGTGAGCATAGATCTTATATAGTCCTTGAAGGATAAAACCTGAATGAACCCAATCCTTATATAGTCCCTGAATGGAAGCCCTGAGTGAACCCAGAGCTTATTAAGTCCCTGAATGGTAGCACTAAATAAACGTAAAGATTATATAGTCCCTGACAGACAACCCTGAGTGAGCCCAGACCCTACATAGTCCCTGAAGGGCAGTACGGATTTCACAGTTGACAAATGGTTGGCGTCAGTTTCAGCAACTGACTACAATTCTTGTATACACACCTCCCTGAGCACCTCATGTGTGCCTGTCACTTTGCTCTTTGTGTGTGTAGATATGTTTGTCTCTCTTTGCTCTCGTGTGCCTGTGCGCGCGCGCGCGTGATTACTCATTTTCTTTTCATCTATTTGTGAATATGAGGAGGGGGGGCGTCACAGTGAATGGGTTTTCCAGCGTTATTCACATTCATTTCAACATTACTCACTTCTTTTGTTATCATTTGGTGATGACGCCATGGCTTTTGAATCTATTTACGGAGTTGGTGGTAAGGAGAAGGGAAATGCGAGGGTCTCGTAAAGAGGATCGAGTCTGCAGTAGGCTGAGGTGATGTAAGAGAGGAGGTACACATTTATCGACCGTGCCCCAGTGGAGTATGAACACCTTGGTTGGGTGTAGGCCGACTTCTGAGCGCCCAGGATTCGAGCTCGTAGGGACCCGGCCTCGGTTGGGCCCATGTAAAAGGGAAACAGAAGGAGTCAAGCGGGGAGTACTCAGATTAGGGTATCTAAATGTGTGTTGATGTAACCAAGTTGAGAAGAAAGAAGAGATAGGTAGGATGTTTGAGGAAAGAAACCTGGATGTTCTGGCTCTGAGTGAGTTGAAACTCAAGGGTAAAGGGGAAGAGTAGTTTGGGACTGAACCAGGGCATTTGAAGCGTTTGGGGTAAACGATGGAAAGGTCTGTGGGGCCTGGATGTGGATATATGCGTATGTGAGCGGATGTGCCATTCTTCGTCTGTTCCTGGAGCTAGCTCGCTGACGAGCAAAACGTTGAAGTACGAAAAGAGAATATATATATATATATATATATATATATATATATATATATATATATATATATATATATATATATATATATATATATATATATATATATATATATATATATATATTCATCCCTGGGGATAGGGGAAAAAGAATACTTCCCATGTATTCCCTGCTTGTCGTAGAAGGCGACTATAAGGGCCACACCTCGAACGGCAGAGGACTGGGCATTTCCAGATGCGATGGGTTGAGGATGGAGTGCAGTTAACATCTATGAAGAACCTCCGACTTCTGAGGAACCTCATGTGAAGTTGAAATGGATGCAAACACTGTGAGAGACTCGTTGTAGATGACGTCCAGCGTACTGCCAAGGTTTATGAGAGCGTTTCGTCTTCTGGTGACCACTAGTGTATTCAGTATGAGCAGCAGTAGCAGTAACAGTAGCAGCAGCAGTAGCAGTAACAACAGTAACAGCAGCAGCAGGAGCAGCAGCAGGAGCAGCAGTAGCGCTAATAGCGCGACAATCGCTCCTTTCTGACACAAGTTTACGAGGCCTCGAGATCAGAGGCTGATGAGGGAAGTCATAAGGGTAATGAGGGATTCATAGAGTGCTCGAAAGTTTTACCGTGTGGTCGACCTCGAGCATATCATTAACAACAAAAGTTGCTGTGCCCAGGACACGAGCAGCAGCCGTCCAGAGATAAGTGTGGTACAGACGACTGTCCGAGACAGACGATGTGAAATGACTGACTGATTTATACGTGCGCACGACAACAGTGTCACTCTGGCTTTGTATTGTGAACCTCTTGAGAGACGCTGTAGTTCATCCGGGGTTCGTCGCGTCGGTCCTATAAACATACGTATATGTAGTATAAACAGCTTAGTCTGCAGATGGAATGATGCTACGAATTCAAATCCTTAACGAGATGAATTATAAGGCAGTCTGTCAAATTATCAAGCATAGAAAAGATGTTTTCTTTTAGCCTCTCTTCACGTCAGCTATCCGTTTTTCCCGGAGATTCACCACCATCTACTGTATGACTTTCACATCTTTCGGAACATTTCCCGTGCGATGTTGAGCCGCTTACCTTTTCTCTCAGTGGGCGTCCCTGTATGGACGGACTGGGGCGCTGTTGACGGAGAGGATATCAACATGGGAGCCCTGAACAATTACTGTCTTCACCCGCTGGCTCCCGGCCAAAGAGCGAGCGCGGGAGGCGGAGGTCCACCAGTAATTAAGACAAATAATTGCTCAGCATATTGAACACACCCACATTTAAATTGATGCCTCAGTGACGAGTGGACGTGCGTGGGCGGCAGTGTGTGGTTCACTGAATGTCCCAACTCTGGCATCCTCTACCGCACAATATATCAGTGTTTACTACCCAATTGCTTGCAGTCAAAAGAGCGATTGAATTCGCTCGAGGTTTAATGATGATGAATTCATTTTCTTTTGTTAGATCCAGTGCCAATATGTTTGACTGTAGGTCACGAATCATCACAAATTTAGCAGAGAGCCACAGTGATAGTAAATGAAATCATCAGGTTGACCTAGTTGTACCTGGTCAATGTAACATATATGATAGGCAAGTTTATCATATGGGCTGTGGTCAGCCTCGGCTAATATACTGAACCCAAACTGACCACAGGGACTTCAGTGAGTGCTGCTAATGATGCTTCATCATCGTGTCCCCCAGCAACAAAATCGATCCGACTTGCTTGTCTACCAAATATATCGCAGTGACCAGGTACCCAGGTCAACCTGAACCCTCTGCTAAAATTGTAACTGTGATAATTCGTGAACTACAGTCAAACTTAGACAATGAATTTTACATAAGAAAACAAGTTCATCATTATCATAAGAAGAGCGAATTCAACCGCTGTTTCGACTGCAAACAATTGAACAGTAAACAGTAAACATTCACTTGACCACACATTGCCACCCGCAAACATTCCCTCGTCGCTGAGGCATCAGTTTAGATGTGGGTTTGTTCAATACGTGGAACTATTACTTGTCTTAATTGCTGGCTGGTCTCTGCTCCCGACGTTCTCTCTTCGGTTGGGCGCCAGTCTGTTCCCATGTGGCCATCCTCTCCGTCACCGGGTCATCCACCTCCTGCAGGTGGTGGCTAACGGGCCAGGGGACATGATGCCTTTTGCCAGAGGACGATCGTACTGATGTGAGTGAACTCCGTCAGACCGGATGAGTTATGTCCCTGGTCGTTAGTGATCCATAGTTACGAGTCAGATGTTCTCGATGAAGACAGAGAGGAAGTACAGTTGCCTCCACTTCCAATCCTACAGTTTAAGAGGCTGTTCTGTCATGGGTTCTGAGACTCAACCGTAAACATATACTGTCAATCAAATTCAGTCATCTCCAGGTTGCCTCGTCATACATCTGTGGGCTGTAACCTGGCCATGATCTGATCAGACTCATAAACCATCAATAAACATTTTCTGTCGGCTTCCCAGGCCTACTGAACACTCCCAAATTTGTAGATATTCAATTTCTTGCCATCATTACTGAGTGGTTTGAACAATATGGCTGTTGCAGTTGAGCTTATCATAATGCAGACCTAAGTATTCATCACAAATAATCTTAAGTTACAGAACTGTTATCCACAATGCATTGTAAAATTGAAGTTCTGATTAGCCTAGCATAAAATACAAGAGCAGTACACTTAGCAGGAGAAAACGCAGGAGAAAACGCAGAACTTCACCGGTAGGCCCACTTTAGGAAAGATTCCCATTATCTTTGAGTCCGCCCACCTGAGACCCGTGCATTAGAAACGAGTTCAAACCATATATCGCACAGTCGTCATCATAAGATGGAAGACTTCAGATATTTAGTATTGAAGTAGGGGTGAAGCACACTGCACTCTGGTATCCTGTTCTCATAGTTGGGAACTTCCTATGGTACTTAATGGTTCGGTAGTTAACACTCAAATGTTCTGTTAGAGAAAAAGTTTTTCTTTTCTTATAGAAAATGAGAAGATCGTCACTCCCAGCATACGTATTCCATTCGCCAAGTCATGTCGTCATAGGCTTTGACAGCGTCTATAGATCCCCTAATGAATGATATTTTACTAATTACATTCAGAAAGTCATAATCTAAATCCATCTAATGATCTACTGTGCTTCTGTGGTTACGGAAGTCACGATGTCCATCAATGTATGGTTTTATAAATGAGAAAATGAGCACATTTGTTTCTCATTCCTCCCATGACCTTAGAGAGACAGCTGGTCAGCGCAGTGGGAGGAAATGAGCCTGGCGCCCTCCCTTCTAGAAATGACGTCATGTAAACACCACAGATGTGATGAGTCTCCAGACGCCCAGATCTCACAGCACAACGGCAGCAAGGATGGTAGGAGTAATCGTTATCATGGTGATGAGCCAACCCATGCGTGATCCTATGGGCGACGAGTTTTACCTTCCAAAACGATTGAGTTCCAAGGAGGAAGTCTCTTGGGCGAAACTCGGACTCTGGCTCATCGGAGGTAGCCATGTTCTATGAGCTCGTAATCTACTGAACAGCTAACGCAGGGAGACCTACTGGCGAGAGCGCTGCTCCTCTACCAGGTCGATGATATTGTGAAACCCAGGATGAGGTTGGAGATGCGGGCAGTCTTGTACATCCTGTTGATTTTGTTAATTGCATCCCCAGAGCTGACGGTGGGCGGTGTGATGCTCTGAGGTCGTAGCCCCGCCAGGCGGTGTGATGCTGTAAGGTCGTAGCCCCGCCAGGCGGTGTGATGCTCTGAGGTCGTAGCCCCGCCAGGCGGTGTGATGCTGTAAGGTCGTAGCCCCGCCAGGCGGTGTGAGGCTGTAAGGTCGTAGCCCCGCCAGAATTCTCTCTTAGCTTGTTTAAAAGTAATCCTCTTTACCTGTATACAAGATGAAGTTGTTTATGTGAGAATCTTCGACTGAAGTTCCAATTTGTCTAATCGCTTTCACTCAGTGCATTCCCTGTGGAACTCTGTACAGATGAACGTTAGATTGAGCTTAGATTCAGTCGTGCAGATACGCACTGTCTTTGCTAAGATGTCATTCCAAAGTTCATTTGTTCCCAGTTATTGAAATCCGGAGATACCATTCAACCCTACAGTAACATAAACCCGTCAGGTATAACTATGTTCTCCAGTCTATCTTGGAAACCGTATATACAGAACATCGCAAAATCTGCTTTCCAAAAGCCGAAATTATATTACTTTGTGAGCAACTGCCCACTTATGTTGGTATCTCATTCAACCCTCCATAAAGAGTACAGTTCGCATACCTGGCGCTGTTTCTTCACCTCTCTCTTGGCCAGAGTGGAGTTAGAAGTCCACTGCCATATGAACCATCTTGCTTTCATCTCTTTCCATCTATTCCATTCCATCCGCTGTCTTGTTGCTGCCTTGAGTGGGTTCTATAAATGTTATATCGGTCGCAGCTTTTTTTTTTGGAGAGGGGGTGGTGTTAGGGGTAGTATACATGCGTTCCAGCCACTGTGGCTTGTGCCCGAGGAAGGTAACTGGCTGCTGCATCCCACTGTTCTTTGTGGAGTACACTTACTCGATGACAGACCGTTATAATGCCTCCTTCAAAAGTCATGTTTGACCTCCTGGGGAGCTGAAATAAATTTCCTCTACATTTTTTTTCAAATACTCTTTATCATTTCCTTACCTCTGAAATAGCTACGGCTGAGGCATGTATCTGCTCATGCTATGCTGGCTAATAGCAATATATGAAAAAAAAGAGAAATCTTCAGTGAAGAGGAAATCTGGAGCAGGTTTGGTGCATGTGTTACGTGTGGCGATAGACGAGGATGATCTCTTTCCATAGACTGTGTTCCAG
Source organism: Panulirus ornatus (assembly GCF_036320965.1). Classification (NCBI taxonomy): domain Eukaryota; kingdom Metazoa; phylum Arthropoda; class Malacostraca; order Decapoda; family Palinuridae; genus Panulirus; species Panulirus ornatus. Next base: position 18,131,438 of record NC_092252.1, on the reverse strand, counting down.
TGATGCACACCATGGGTGTATTACTCCCATCTGATGCATGAGGAGGTGTCAGGTCGTGATCAATATGTGGGATCATCTTGCGTGTTACTCCTCCTGGTTCAAGGGTCCGAACCACTTACAAATCTACAGGATTCAGAAGCAATGAGCAATTCATATAATGCAAATACTGTTATATAGATCAGCCCTTTCTGTTGCAAAGTCAAATACTCTCCTCACGTTGGGTCAAGGAAAGTGCTGGCCATACCACTAATGTTTGAGATTATCTTTGCATTTACGTTTTCTATGTCAGCTGCGTCTGCATTTATGGCACCAACGGTGCACAGAGATTGTATGTAAGAAAGCCTGTCTATTCTAACTGAGCAAATGTCTTAATCATGAACGAGAGAGACTTGCGTATTCTTTTTAAGAGATAAAACATAGCGACACTATGAGTCTCTTTCCTCTTGTTTGATAGTTTATCTTGCTCGAGACCCCGCAGTGTGGCTTCTGTGATAAGACTCCTCGTCCCCAGTCCTGTATCTTCTGCTGTGTTCACACAGCGCATTCCCGGCGTGTTGGCCTTCACCGAGGAACTCCAACCGTTGTGGGAGCTGTGGAGATCTTAGGGGAGAGATTTTGTTTTAGGTCTTAGTGTGAGCGTCATCTTCGGATATGTCTAGGATTACACGGTTTGAGACGGACGCCCAACCCACTTTACTGATGTCATTATCTCGTCGATGACTGGATGTTCGTAGTGACGCATGGATAAGGAGGAGAAAGTGGCTACTTCCCATGGAGTTTTTATATCGTCGTTTTCTCTGAGGAGAGCAATGGTAAGTTATACATTATGGTGTTCGCTGGCCGGTCATCTACACAGGTTCAACCACCTTCGTTCAGCAGTGAGAACCTTTGGCGTTTTTAATGAGGAAATTTCAACCGCTTGTGTCCCTCAAGAGATTCACTCTGTATATCTCCCGGCTCACGAGGACGCGCACTGTAGCCTCCTGAAATTAATTTTCCCACCGAGGCAATTGTGATCACAAATTGATATTAACTCATCATCATCAAGCGCACTGGAGCCTGGACATGCAAATGGTACAAATGGCAATATGCGTGTAATTAAATTCGACCCTGGATGAGACAGGTTTCCAGAGGAGAAATTCAAAGTTACTCCTGCATGGGATAACCTCTGGTGAAGAGAATATACAACAACCCCGTACCTCTGACAGATGGTATTCTTGTAAACAACACGGATGGCCTAACATCATGCAAGCAACTTTTGTATTTTGTATATGTGTATTCCTAAGACCTCTATAATTTCCAGTGAGTTGAACTGAAGGCGTTGGTTTAAGTCGGGCCAGCAGTTCAGGCCAGAGCTGGCATGAACGTAAGTATTTGAGTAACAGTGGTACACACTCCCGGCTTATTTTTCCACGGCAGATGAAATTTGTCTCACAGTTTCACTCTGACTAACCCTACCGAGACAACACGAGTTGTGTTGATCATTTCGAAATTCATCGGACACATTCGGGATGATACATTTTTGACCGTGTGTCCATACCAACGTACTGATTCCAAGTGAGAACCTCAGCTGAGAACAAAATGGGATGGTTATGAAGGTTGATATAGTTGGCTACGTCGGCTTGAGGCCTATCGACTGCCTCAGTCACTAAAGCCATCAGCCTTAAATCATAACCACGAATGAAGGTTGTTCAACACCTACAGAAAGTGTTCTAGATTATCCCAGGACCATACACGTTCTCACTGCATATGAAACGCTCCTTAGTTCCAAGTGTAGGTTATCAAATCTAATGAATAGTGTTGGCTAACTGGTCATGAAACTAGAAA
>NC_092252.1:18092111-18124611 GCF_036320965.1 Panulirus ornatus | reverse complement strand
ACCACTTGTGAGGCTGATTACGAAGTTAGATCACGAGGGAGGAATAAAGGAAGGATTTCGTCAATGGAAAATATATCATCTATTTGGAACGGAATATAGCAGATGGGTGGAGTACCTCAGGGTCCTGTTCTAGGGCCGTTACCCTCCCTGGTCTATGGAAATCACCAGCCAGGAGGAAGGAACTCCTAACTAACAGTGTCTACAAATGATGCAGCGGTCAAGAATGACGTGAAATGCGAGTGTTGATGTATCATCTTACAAGGGAACTTTGACAGATTCCAAAGCTGGTCTGATGCATTGTCGATGAAGTTGAACCCGAGTACTCTGCAAAGCAATGAGGATAAGCCAGAGGGAAAGAAAGCCCCCATTTGTACAGTGTCTAGCAGGAAATAAGCTGCAGGAATCTGAGTGTGAGAGAAAGAGTCGGGAGTCGACATCTTCTCGAACCCAATGCCAGAGCCCCACTTTAAGATGGATAGTTTAGGAAGGCAATTGTCTTTGATCCAATATCAATAAACTGTTTTCATGTTTATGAATAAGGGAGTATTCAGTAAGAAGCAGTTCCTATCACACATAAAGTCAACACTTGAATTTCTTTCTCAAGTTTGTTTACAGCACTTCAAAAAAACAAACAAACACAATTGCTAATGGAAAAGGTCCAGAGAAAGACTACAAATATGGTTCCAGGATTCAGGGACCTGAGCTACAGAGGAAGTCTAATGGCCTTAAGATTGCTTTCATGGAGGATTGGAGAGTGAGGGATGAAGTGATCACAACCTTTAAGGCCCCAAACTGGACCGATGACGTAAACAGTGAACAGTTCTTCGAAAACTGTGAGGATATAAGAGCCAGAGAACGTATCTTGAAATGAAACAAGACAGCTTAAAAGACGTACACAGGTACTGTAATAGCATAAGAGAGATGGATGAATGGAATAAGCTGCATAAGATTATAACAAATGAGGACACTATACAGAAATTTCGAGAGTTGCGTGATATTATAGATGGTGCAAGAGATGGGGCCCACGAGTGTAGAACTCCCTCCCCGCGCAGTGCAAATGGGTATTTACAAGGGCACTCTACATGCACACTACTAGTCTCCGGGCGTCTTACATTCGGCCATATATACGCTGAATAGCCTGACAGACAATTCAATAACACTGTCATCCAGTTTCTTGAAAGACTCATCTGCAGTCTCAACCATTCCAGATCCTTTATCATATTTCATCTTAAGCAAGGCTTCTATCACCTTTCTTTTCACCAAATCAATTTCTGTTTCTCTAATTCCACATACCACCTCCTCGTTCTAAGCATACAGCATCCGTCTCCACATCATCGGACGCATCCAACAGTCCCTCAGAATACTTCCTCTGTCTCTCTTTTTCACATCTCTATCTGTTACCACGTCCTCTCCATCCATTCCTCTCGGTGTTGTCCTCATTTGTTCTAGTCATATGAAAATTATTTACCTTCATCCAAACCATTTTCCCACCCTCTCTCTCACGCTTCGCTCTTGACCCTCTGCCACTTTCTCATGTACTCTTCTCAATCACTCGCTTTCTTTGCCTGCATATACCTTTCATGCATCTCAATTTTCTGTTACATGAATGATTTAAACATCTTTATTCCACCATTCACTACCCTTCCTCATTCATCACACCTTCCGGATGCCGTAGACTTCACCCACATGTTTAAGCACTGCTGCTCTTCCACTCCTCTTGCAAAGCAAACTTTCAAAGGCTTTCATCTCTGCCATTTCCCAAATAAGAACTTGTATCCACGCACAAAAGTCACTTTCACCAATTCCACACGTTTGTAAATTACACTTCTCTTAAACCCACAGCCAACCCTCACACTCTCCACCACCAAGAAATGACCAGACAATTCAATTGTACCTCCTCGTCTCTGCACGTCCACGCCCAGTAACCTTCCCATTACATCTGTCAGTTAGAACATAATCCAATAACACCTGTTTACCCGGAACCGCACTCACCCTCCTCGGCTCATGGCTGCATCTTTTCTTCTGCCACTTTCTACCAACCACACGTTGCGTGTGTGTGTGTGTGAACATACGTATATTTGTGTTGGCAAATATTTATTATATGGAGTATTTTGAAAGCCATTTGCTAAACACTATAAAGGAAGAAGACATAGTTTGGCTCCGATATGTGGACGACGTACTTTGCTTTTGGCCGAATAATCTGCCCAGCGAGGACACTATGCTCGTTAGCTCCCTCATAAAGTTTACTCATGAAGTTGAAATGAATAATTATTTACACTCTTTGGATGTAGAGGTCATCATCAGGGATAAAGGTATCTTGAAAACTAAGGTTTACAGAAAACCTACAAATATACTGTCTGATATCCACTATTATGTAAATCATCATTTTGATGTAAAAAGATCAGTCTTCGTATCTATGTACCTGAGAGCATATAGGATTTTTAGTTGATGAACTGAATATGATTCAGTACATTGGACAGAAGCTAAGATCCCCAGTAGATATGCTTGGCCAGTGTCAGAATCTAGCAAGGAAACGTTTCTATAGTGACCAAAATGATGAGCCAGAATTTTCGGGAATGTGTTCACATTCTCAAAACAACTTAATGTACCAGTGGTATTCAAATATGACATCAACATTAAGAACGTCAATATCAAAAATAGCCTATTAAACGATGCAAGTGTTGTTTATAAAGTCCTATGTAAAGGCTGTAGCCAGTTTTATGTTGGACAATCAGGGTAAGACTTGGAGACTAGGATCTCACAGCCTAAGTATAATGTGAGGATAGCCCGACAGAGCAACGGCTTACTTCAACACAACGTTGCCTTTGATCACCATATCAACTGGGAAGGAGCTGAGATCATAGCTAAATCAAATTATTTCAGTGAAAGAAAGGTAACTGAATCATGTTTGATCTCTGGCACATTTGATCATAATGTAAATATGTCCTTTGGCCATTTTGAATGTGACAAACTGTTAACTGAAATGATTAAGAAGTATCAACCAGAATAACCCTGTCCACACACCATGTTAAGCAGAGGAAGGCCAGACGTCAGTTCACATAATTAGTGCCCACCACAACCATACAACATTGTTGGAATCACTATTCCTTCAAACATACCCATTTTTGCTTTCCGAGACAATGTTCTCGACTTCCACACATTCTTCAAGGCTCCCATAGTTTTCGCCCACTCCCCCACCCTATGATTCACTTCCGCTTCCATGGTTCCATCAGCTGCCAAATCCACTCCTAGATATCTAAAACGCTTCACTTCCTCCAGTTTTTCTCCATTCAAACTCACCTCCCAATTGACTTGACCCTCAACCCTACTGTACCTAATAACCTTGCTCTTATTCACATTTACTCTCAACTTTCTTCTTTCACACACTTTACCAAACTCAGTCACCAGCTTCTGCAGTTTCTCACATGAATCAGCCACCAGCGATGTATCATCAGCGAGAAACAACTGACTCATTTCCCAAGCTCTCTCATCCACAACAGACTGCATACTTGCCCCTCTTTCTAAAACTCTTGCATTTACCTCCCTAACAACCCCATCCATAAACAAATTAAACAACCATGGAGACATCACACCCATCTGCCGCAAACCTACATTCATTGAGAACCAATCTCTTTCCTCTCTTCCAATACGTACACATGCCTTACATCCTCAGTAAAAACTTTTCACTGCTTCCAACAACTTGTCTCCCACACCATATATTCTTAATACTTTCCACAGAGCATGTCTATCAACTTTATCATATGCCTTCTCCAGATCAATAAATGCTACATACATATCCATTTGCTTTTCTAAGTATTTCTAACATACAATCTTTAAAGCAAACACCTGATCCACACATCCTCTACCACTTCTGAAACCACACTGCTCTTCCGTAATCTGATGCTCTGTACATGCCTTCACCCTCTCGATCAATACCCTCCCATATAAGTTACCAGGAATACTCAACAAACTTATACCTCTGTAATTTGCGCACTCACCTTCGTCCCCTTTGCCTTTGTACAATAGCACTATGCACGCATTCCGCCAATCCTCAGGCACCTCACCATGCATCATACATACATTAAATAACCTTACCAACCGGCCAACAATACAGTCACCCCCCTTTTTTAATAAATTCTACTGCAATACCATCCAAACCCGCTGCCTTGCCTGCTTTTATCTGCCGCAAAACTTTTACTAACTCTTCTCTGTTTACCAAATCATTTTTCCTAACCCTCTCACTTTGCACACCACCTCGCCCAAAATACCCTATATCTACCACTCTATCATCAAACACATTCAACAAACCTTCAAAATACTCACTCCATCTCCTTCTCACATCACCACTACTTGTTATCACCTCCCCATTAGCCCCCTTCACTGAAGTTCCCATTTCTCCCTTGTCTTACGCACTTTATTTACCTCCTTCCAAAACATCTTTTTATTCTCCCTAAAATTTAATGATACTCTCTCACCCCAACTCTCATTTGCCCTCTTTTTCACCTCTTGCACCTTTCTCTTGACCTCCTGTCTCTTTCTTTTATACATCTCCCACCCATTTGCATTTTTTCCCTGCAAAAATCGTCCAAATGCCTCTCTCTTCTCTTTCACTAATAATCTTACCTCTTCATCCCACCACTCACTACCCTTTCTGATCAAACCCCCCTCCAACGCTTCTCATGCCACAAGCATCTTTTGCGCAAGCCATCACTGCTTTCCTAAATACATCCCATTCCTTCCCCACTCCCCTTACCTCCTTTGTTTTCACCTTTTTCCATTCTGTACTCAGTCTCTCCTGGTACTTCCTCACACAAGTCTCCTTCCCAAGCTCACTTACTCTCAACACTCTCTTCACCCCAACATTCTCTCTTCTTTTCTGAAAACCCCTACAAATCTTCACTTTCGCCTCCACAAGATAACGATCAGACATCCCCCAGTTGCACCTCTCGGCACATTAACATCCAAAAGTCTCTCTTTCGCGCTCCTATCAATTAACACGTAATCCAATAACGCTCTCTGGCCATCTCTCCTACTTACATACGTATACTTATGCATATTTCGCTTTTTAAACCAGGTATTCCCAATCACCTGTCCTTTTTCAGCACATAAATCTACAAGTTCTTCACCACTTCCATTTACAGCACTGATCACCCCATGTATACCAATTATTCCCTCGACTGCCACATTACTCACCTTTGCATTCAACTCACCCATCACTACAACCCGGTCTTGTGCATCAAAACCACTAACGCACTCATTCAGCTGCTTCCAAAACACTTGCCTCTCATGATCTTTCTTCTCATGCCCAGGTGCATATGCACCAATAATCACCCATCTCTCTCCATCAACTTTCAGTTTTACCCATATCAATCTAGAATGTACTTTCTTACACTCTATCACATACTCCCACAACTCCTGTTTCAGGAGTAGTGCTACTCCTTCCCTTGATCTTGTTCTCTCACTAACCCCTGACTTTACTCACAAGACATTCCCAAACCACTCTTCCCCTTTACCCTTGAGCTTCGTTTCAGTCAGAGCCAAAACATCCAGGTTCCATTCCTCAAACATACTACCTATCTCTCCTTTTTTCTCATCATGGTTACATCCACACGCATTTAGACATCCTAATCTGAGCCTTCGAGGAGGATGAGCACTCCCCGCACGACTCATTCTTCTGTTTCCCCTTTTAGAAAGTCAAAATACAAGGAGGGGAGGGTTTCTGGCCCCCCGCTCCCGTCCCCTTTAGTCGCCTTCTACGACACGTGAGGAATGCGTGGGAAGTATTCTTTCTCCCCTATCCCATATATATATATATATATATATATATATATATATATATATATATATATATATATATATGGATCTGGCAGCGGATGGAACCATGGAAGCGGAAGTGAATCATAGGGTGGGGGAGGGGGCGAAAATTCTGGGAGCCTTGAAGAATGTGTGGAAGTCGAGAACATTATCTCGGAAAGCAAAAATGGGTATGTTTGAAGGAATAGTGGTTCCAACAATGTTGTATGGTTGCGAGGCGTGGGCTATGGATAGAGTTGGTGCGCAGGAGGGTGGATGTGCTGGAAATGAGATGTTTGAGGACATTGTGTGGTGTGAGGTGGTTTGATCGAGTAAGTAATTTAAGGGTAAGAGAGATGTGTGGAAATAAAAAGAGCGTGGTTGAGAGAGCAGAAGAGGGTGTTTTGAAATGGTTTGGGCACATGGAGAGAATGAGTGAGGAAAGATTGACCAAGAGGATATATGTGTCGAAGGTGGAGGGAACGAGGAGAAGTGAGAGACCAAATTGGAGGTGGAAAGATGGAGTGAAAAAGATTTTGTGTGATCGGGGCCTGAACATGCTGGAGGGTGAAAGGAGGGCAAGGAATAGAGTGAATTGGATCGATGTGGTATACCGGGGTTGACGTGCTGTCAGTGGATTGAATCAGGGCATGTGAAGCGTCTGGGGTAAACCATGGAAAGCTGTGTGGGGCCTGGATGTGGAAAGGGAGCTGTGGTTTCGGGCATTATTACGTGGTAGCTAGAGACTGAGTGTGAACGAATGGGGCCTTTGTTGTCTTTTCCTAGTGCTACCTCGCACACATGAGGGGGGAGGGGGATGGTATTCCATGTGTGGCGAGGTGGCGATGGGAGTGAATGGGGGCAGACAGTGTGAATTGTGTGCATGGGTATATATGTATGTGTCTGTGTATGTATATATATGTGTACATTGAGATGTATAGGTATGTATATTTGCGTGTGTGGACGTGTGTGTGTGTATACATTGTGTATGGGGGTGGGTTGGGCCATTTCTTTCGTCTGTTTCCTTGCGCTACCTCGCAAACGCGGGAGACAGCGACAAAGCAAAATGAATATATATATATATATATATATATATATATATATATATATATATATATACATATATAAAACGACCTGCTATAGTCCCGTGCCTGATACACCCATGTCTACACCTAGTGCACCTCTATCCACGCTCGCAACACCCCCCCACGTCCACTATATCCACACCCCCGCCCGCCACACCCACTTCCCAGCCGGCCACACCCACCTCCTCGTCTGCCACACCCACTCCCAAGCTCTGCACCCCCCCCCCCTCACTCCCAACACACCCATCTCATCATCTGCCAGACAGAACCCCACGCCTGCCACACCCATCCCCACGCCCGCCACGCCCAACTCCACGCCCAATCCCACGCGGTCTCGTCAGCTGCTACACTCCCGTCGTATGCTAATTAATCTGTAAGTAGGTTGTCTGTCATCTAATTACTCACTCGGTAATAATGGACTGTCAATTACGTGTGGTAATGTGCTGCCCAGAGAACGCCTCATTCTGTTTGTCTCTCACAGTGTCTTTCTCTCTCCGTCTGTCTGTTTCTGTCTGTCTGCCCGTCTGTCTGTCTGTCTCTCTCTCTCTCTCTCTCTCTCTCTCTCTCTCTCTCTCTCTCTCTCTCTCTCTCTCTCTCTCTCTCTCTCTCTCTCTCTCTCTCTCTCTCTCTCTCTCTCTCTCTCCCTGTTGGCCCTGAAGGGCAGTGACACGGAACATTACCATTTCTGTCACTGTAGCGTTTCTCTTTCTTTTTCCACTTTTTCCAGCAGAAGTACAAGCTGCTGCCCAGGGGCCTCCCTGCTGCTGGCCCGGTGAACCGTGCACTTCCCCGGGTAATGCCAGACGCGGAGGTTTTTAAGTTTCGATGGCTTTAAGATGACTCTAGACGGACGTCTGAGCTGCGACGGCTTTAAGATGACTCTAGACGGACGTCTGAGCTGCGACGGCTCTGGGATGACGCTAGACAGACGTCTGAGCTGCGACGGCTCTGGGGTAACGCTAGACGGACGTCTGAGCTGCGACGGCTCTGGGATGACGCTAGACGGACGTCTGAGCTGCGACGGCTCTAGGATGATGTTAGACATGGTTTAACGGTCCTGGAATGGCATTAGACAGGGTTTAACGGCCCTGGGAGAGAGTTGGATGGCCCTGGGATGAAGCTAGGCAGGGTTTAACGGCACTGGGACAGAGTTGGACGATCCTGGGATGGTACTATATAGAATTCTACGGCCCTTGGATGACACTCGACAGTGATCGACGGCCCTAGGATGACACTAAGTAGAGGAGGACGGCCCTGGGATGACGCTAGACAGAGCTTGACAGCTCTGGGATGATACTAGATAGAGTTTGACAGTTCTAGGACGTCACTAGATAGGGTTTGACAGCTCTGGGATGATACTAGATAGGGTTTGACAGCTCTGGGACGTCACTAGATAGGGTTCGACAGCTCTGGGATGACACTAAACAGGTTTGTCCCGAGCAGCAGCGAACTTGCCAGTTGGCCCGGAATTAGAAAACGGATTACGACATTTTAGAAAAGAACCAGATTTACTATGCATGTGATCTAGCAATTCCAAAGAAGACATGATAAATGCCTCCACAGAAAAGAGACTGCAGGATAAACGCGTCTTTCCGTCCTGAAATTGCATAGAAATTAACCAAACACGTTGTAGCAAAAGAACATATACGATACGATGGTGCCCACGACTGTACAACTTCCTACGGCCTACTGTACAAATGGTACCATTGACCCCGGCGAATATGACCCCTGACCGACCACACTGCCATACATGAACTATGAGGGAAGGTTGCCCCAAGGGATGACGGGTCTCACTGGTAACACTTCAAGATGTGATTCCTTCCTGTTTTGTTCTCTGTATTGTTTTGCATCATTTATATAGAATCAGTTGGACTGAAGATGGGCAGTGCTCGTGTGCCCCGTCTCGTGTATTTCAAGAAAAAAAGTGAAAGTGAATGTCGGACACTGAATTCAGACTTTAGCTGATGAAGCCAAAGGTTTGGTGAGAAATACTGAAAAAAAAAAGAGGGCGTTAGTGGGTGTTGAATAAGCGTTCATCAGTAACTACCGCACTCCCTCCAAATTCCTGTAAAAAAAACACGTTCTGCCATCCCTCCAGCGAGATCAAAACCCTCCAAATATATTCCATCTTTTTCAGGGCGTGTCCCCAGCTTCCCTCCTACACATGCCAGCATTTCGGAACATATTGTTTTCTTTAAGAACTTATACCATTTCCACAACTCCGGCTCCTTACATTCACTCCCTCGTCAGCCCATTTCCGACAGTCTTCACCTCTTCATTTCATATTTCCTTTTATTCTGAATCCGCATTTCTGAGGCGTAAGGACAGGGCGGGGCGTGGTGGGGCGGGGCGGGGCGACCCAACATTTTCTCCTGAACACCATCGTCGTTTCTGAGAGTCGAACGTCGGCTGAATCGCGAGTCAAACCTTTATCCTACGATATGCTTGGATTCAGACTCTAATTTAACCTTAGAATCCAATAGATTCTTCGGATCCACTGCAAACTGAGAACGTATCATGTACTTATGAATGTAATGGACAACTCGAATCATTTATATCAACATAAACCAATGTAAACTTAGAATCTATAATGTATTCTAAATGTGATCTATACAGAACGTCAGTGAATTGTCTTTACAAAGCTATATCATAATCATTCACGAAATGAAATGCGATACATGAATGTAGTTTCTGGCGTGTGTAAGAACACCATTTATAGTATTATCGTCAGGGTCGGATCATGATCTACGATCTTCATTTGTTCCCCTTCACCACGTCGAGATGATCCTCGACCTCAGCGTAGGTTTGACGACAGACCGTTCCTGCATTATGGTTTGCAGACACCTCGTGTGTACCGAGACACGTGAGACAGACTCAACCCTACAGATGCTAGTGCCAGCCCTCTTCTTCCTTTGTCTTCTCTTCCTTCCCTTACTGTCATGGACCCCCTGGGCAGAATAGGTGAGATCTTGCCTCTACAATAAGTTTTATTTCTACCACTCCAACAGTGTCAGGTGCGTTTTCTCTAATGCGATCCTTGACTTCCAATTTTTTATCATTTCCCGCCAAAACATCTGCATTTGTATACGTTACTTTCGCTTTGCCTGCACTATCAACATCATTCATGACCTCTCTGTGGTACAGGCGGGTGTGTGTGTGTGTGTGTGTGTGTGTGTGTGTGCGCGCGCGCCTGTGTGTGTGTGTGTGTACTACCTGCAATGTAAACTTGAATGAGCGAAATAGAAAATGACGCTTAAACACTTTCATCCTCCTCATAGCTTCAAGCTTATTCTTAAGCTTCTTGTTAAGCTTATAGTTTATACCTAGCTCATAGTAAAGCTTTGATGAACACAAGGTAATACACAAGGATGCACATAGCAACAGGCCACTGGTGCCTTCCGAGACTCTGTTTGTAACAGGAGATGTGGTCAGAAACAGAAGAGAAAAATCTGTTAACTTATATCGACGAAAACGCAAATATTATCACACGCGATAATGAAGCTCTTTTTTTCTTAACCAAGTCTTTCTATACGCGCTTTCGTCCTGTTGTATACAACTGTTCTTATCTGTAAATCATTCTTTATGTTTTGCCGGAGAACAAGTTCTTTGACACACGGGAAGTAACACGTTGGTCCACGAGTTTGTATCCCTTTCTACGAGTGGAGGCAGAGTGATCTAGACCTACATAGTTTCTTATATCAAGAAGATCGAAGGTTTTGATCAGTTTGAATACTCGTATCACATCACATCTTGACCTTCATCTTCCCTAGGCTAAATAAGGTTCGGTTTTCGAGAATCTAGATGACCCTATATGGTTAGTTTCTCAGTCCGGAAATCATCGTGGTGATTCGCCTCTGTGTTATGTCCATTCCAAGAGTCTTTCATCAAATAGAATGACCAAAACTGAAGATATAATTCACGGTGGAGATACATCACTGAATTGCAGAGTGTGAGGTTTAGTTTCTTAAACTGAAATCGAATACCTTGCCTATGAAGCCATAGAATTTTGTTCGCTCAACTTTTTCTTAGCAATGCTTACTTGGCTTTAGGTCACCAGAGATTATCACACCGGCGTCTCTTTCCTCATTCACCATTTTCTAGCTCGACAGAGTTCATATTAAAGACTGCCTTCTCGTTTTGAGCTAGCGATATGTACTACCGATATCAAGGTTCATTTGCCACTTGTGATGCCAATCTATCAGTTTGTTTATGCCATCCTGCAACTTTGCATATTCATGTTGTAGTTATGGTTCCCAAATAAGTGTCGCCTGCAAAAATTTTGTAATCTTTCACTATGGCCCATTATGATCAATGTCATTGATATACATCAGAAAACAGTCATACTCAGCTCCTGGTTAAGCTTCAAGCTTGCTTACAGTTCTTGGTTGAGCTTGAAGCTTACCTTTGGTTCATAGTTATGCTTAAGGCCCATATTTGGTTCATGGTTAAGTTCAAATGCTATACATAGGTTTCCTTTAAGGTTGAAGTGTATACTTTGTTAATACTTGAACTTAAATAGCTTATATTAAGTGCATGGTTAATCTCAAAGCTTATACCAGTTTGCAGTTAATATCATAGTTTATACATATTTGTAATTAAGCTTTATAACCTTTTTAAGCTTATACCAAGCTTCTGGTAAAGCTTATATGGCTCATATCTAACTTAGAGCCTGTACCAAGCTCCCGTTTAGGCTTAAAGCTTATATCTAGCTCAGGATTAAGTTTGAACCATACATGAAGGAAGAGGTATCAGTAAAGTGTAATGACTGACGTTCATGTTATACATAATCAAAAGTCAATCGATGTTATGTGGAAGGCAACCTCTATAGCTGATGGGGCGAAGGGGGTCAAAGGTCATGTCTCGCGTATGTAGCCCATCTTCCAACTTCAAACCTTCAGGCATGGAGCCAGATGGTGAGGGAGGCAAGGATCCATGAGAGAGATGTTAAAACTCTCATAAAGCAAGGAGGGAGACACTCGGCTACGTGGGCGGAATGTTTTCAAAGTCGCTCTGGGCGACAGTCCATCTGGAGGTTTTATTATTCCCAGAACTGTTGCAGCTCCTCCTCCTTCTCCTCCTCCTCCTCGCCCATCCTGTCATCCTGCTCATACTTGAAGATGCAGCGTCTTGCCTTGGCTCGTCGACTCGTCCTCCTCACTCGACCTTGGGAACGAGTATGGTGGCTGAGGAGAGAGGCGCCCGGGCTGTGACACACAATGTTTGTATACTTTTGGGCTATGGTGATGGTAGTCTGAGGTGATGGTGGTCTGTGGAGGTGGTAGTCCGTGAAGATGATAGTCTGTGGAGAGGGTAGTCTGTGGAGAGGGTAGTCTGTGGAGATGGTAGTCTGTGGAGATGGTAGTCTGTGAATATGGTAGTCTTTGTGTGGAGCAGGAGGCTCCTCTTTCTGGTCAGTGAAAGTGTAAGTCTTTGGTTTTGTCTGTAAAGTTGGATGTCCGTTTTTGTCTAATGTGTGAAGCTGGAGGTCTGTTTGTCTGGTCCGTGAAATTGAAAAGTCTTTGTATTTGTCCGCGGAGGAGGGTGTGAAGATGTCTTTGTTGATGCACCGAGGTTGGGAACGCAGTTAAATAGACAGTTCTTTGCCGTGGTGTTTTGCTATGGTGTTTTGTTATAGCGTTTTGTTATGGTGCTTTTATTGTGGAGCTTTCTTATTGTGTATTATTGCTGTGCTTTGTCATGGTGCTTTGTTAAGGGATTTTGTCGTGGCGCTTTGTTATGCTCGGCCTCCTGCTGCCTCCTACCACGCCAGGTTAGGCAAGATCAAGGCTGTCGCGGGAGTGACGTGTGTGGTGGGGGTTTTTTCCCTTCATCCCGACGTCCAACATTTTCATTTGTCTGATCACACATTGTCGGGCTCTTCTTTTGTCGTGTAATTTTCCTTGGTACATTTTTCTTGGTGGATTTCAACAAAGCTCACCTTATGCAATATGAGTCTATGACGTATTGTGCGTTTGGCAGTGCAGGCGTATCCTTCTCAGGCACCACTGGGCGTGCTGCCTGTCGCCGGGTCGAAAGTTTCGTGCGCTAATTTGTATAAGTAGCGCGAGTGTAAGTAGTCTTATAATTATTCTAATTACTCTAATTATCATTTGATGGGAGGATGTACCTTGGCGTGACGGCCTTAATGACCCAGGCAGCTGATTGGACTAAAGCCCAAACAACCAGCCAATTGGTACTTCATAAAAACAGGCAGTGCGTCTCCATCACACACACACACACACACGCACACCTACGCACCCCACACCTACATCCACACATACAGAATGCATGTTTCTTCATACACATATCGCCCCCACACACTCCCAAGGCACCCGTCTCCTCAACACATGCCCGCCCGTGCAGTCCCACCAGCGGTGGCGTCCCGTGCATGGCTCGCTGGAAGCCGCTAGTGTGTTATGTGTCCCCATTCACAGATGGTTGCATGCTGCTAGTACTTTGTGTGGTCCCTTGCATAGGTAGTTGCAAGTGGCTAGATCCCCATGTATGGGTAGTTGCAAGTGGCTAGTTCCCCATGTATGGGTAGTTGCAAGTGGCTAGATCCCCATGTATGGGTAGTTGCAAGTGGCTAGATCCCCATGTATGGGTAGTTGCAAGTGGCTAGTTCCCCATGTATGGGTAACTGCAAGTGGCTAGATCCCCATGTATGGGTAGTTGCAAGTGGCTAGATCCCCATGTATGGGTAGTTGCAAGTGGCTAGTTCCCCATGTATGGGTAGTTGCAAGTGGCTAGTTCCCCATGTATGGGTAGTTGCAAGTGGCTAGATCCCCATGTATGGGTAGTTGCAAGTGGCTAGTTCCCCATGTATGGGTAGTTGCAAGTGGCTAGTTCCCCATGTATGGGTAGTTGCAAGTGGCTAGTTCCCCATGTATGGGTAGTTGCAAGTGGCTAGTTCCTCATGTATGGGTGGTTGCAAGTGGCTAGTTCCCCATGTATGGGTAGTTGCAAGTGGCTAGTTCCCCATGTATGGATAGTTGCAAGTGGCTTGTTCCCCATGTATGGGTAGTTGCAAGTGGCTAGTTCCCCATGTATGGGTAGTTGCAAGTGGCTAGTTCCCCATGTATGGGTAGTTGCAAGTGGCTAGTTCCCCATGTATGGGTAGTTGCAAGTGGCTAGTTCCCCATGTATGGGTAGTTGCAAGTGGCTAGTTCCCCATGTATGGGTAGTTGCAAGTGGCTAGTTCCCCATGTATGGGTAGTTGCAAGTGGCTAGTTCCCCATGTATGGGTAGTTGCAAGTGGCTAGTTCCCCATGTATGGGTAGTTGCAAGTGGCTAGTTCCCCATGTATGGGTAGTTGCAAGTGGCTAGTTCCCCATGTATGGGTAGTTGCAAGTGGCTAGTTCCCCATGTATGGGTAGTTGCAAGTGGCTAGTTCCCCATGTATGGGTAGTTTATAGCCACCAGCATCTCATGCATGGGTGTTTTGCAAGTGGCTAGTAACCTCATGCATGGGTGCCTTGATACAGATGACCGCTGCCACATACTATGTGACTTCTGACACATACTATGTTGCCCTCCCTATGCCACAATTATGTTGCCCACCTCTGCCACATACTATGTGACTTCTGACACATACTATGTTGCCCTCCCTATGCCACAATTATGTTGCCCCCCTCTGCCACATACTATGTTACCCCCTCTGCCCCATACTAAGTTGCTCTCTCTGCCACATACTATGTTGCCCCCTCTGCCATATACTATGTTGCCCCCTCTGCCCCATACTATGTTGCTCTCTCTGCCACATACTATGTTGCCCCCCTCTGCCACATACTATGTTGCCCCCTCTGCCACATACTATGTTGCTCTCTCTGCCACATACTATGTTGCCCCCTGTGCCACATACTATGTTGCCCCCTCTGCCACATACTATGTTGCCCCACCTCTGCCACATACTATGTTGCCCCCTCTGCCACATACTATGTTGCCCCCTCTGCCCCATACTATGTTGCTCTCTCTGCCACATACTATGTTGCCCCACCTCTGCCACATACTATGTTGCCCCCTCTGCCACATACTATGTTACCCCCTCTGCTATATACTATGTTGCCCCACCTCTGCCACATAGTATGTTGCCCCCTCTGCCACATACTATGTTGCCCCCTCTGCCACATACTATGTTGCCCCCTCTGCCACATACTATGTTGCCCCCTCTTCCACATACTATGTTGCCCCACCTGTGCCACATACTATGTTGCCCCCTCTTCCACATACTATGTTGCCCCCTCTGCACCATACTATGTTGCTCTCTCTGCCACATACTATGTTGCCCCCTCTGCCACATACTATGTTGCCCCCCTCTGCCACATACTATGTTACCCCCTCTGCCATATACTATGTTGCCACCTCTGCCACATAGTATGTTGCCCCCTCTGCCACATACTATGTTGCCCCCTCTGCCCCATACTATGTTGCTCTCTCTGCCACATACTATGCTGCCCCCTCTGCCATATACTATGTTGCCCCCTGTGCCACATACTATGTTGCCCCCTCTGCCCCATACTATATTACCCCCTCTGCCATATACTATGTTGCCACCTCTGCCACATAGTATGTTGCTCCAGCATGGGCATCATCGTCTTTCTTTGTCGTATGTAGGTGGCGCGTCGCACCGTGGGTGTCATGGTTGGTAAGAGAGTCAGGTTTATACCCTGGGGTTTCTTTGACCTCTCCGGCATTCTGACTGACCACTCATAGTTGGGTGTGTCAGAGGCAGACGATGTGCCGCCACACACACAGGAATGTAGAGGTGTTGTCTCTGTATTATAGTGTGACGCTTGGACCCCGTGTACTACTGACAGGGGACATTGGCGCCCCCTGCAGGGAGATTAGGACAGATGATAGCCTCTTACAGGTGGTCAGTGAGCCTGCGGCAGATTATATACCCTCCAGCTGGTAGGTGAGCCTGAGACAGATTATAACCCCCTCCAGGTGGTAGGTGAGCCTGAGACAGATTATAGCCCCTTACAGTTGGTAGGTCAGCCTGGGGCAGACTATAACCTATCCAGGATAACACCATCAAAGTACCTCATAACCAAACTTAAAACAAATACAGATTTGATGATGCTCGCAGTCACATTCGGGGCAGAGTGTCCCATTCAGACAGCGTTCGTGGAAGAACCAGTGAATGTTGGGGTTTTGGAAAATAGAGACTGAAGAAATGAATGATAAAGACGAGTAAGAATCATTTCAAGCATAGCACGTATCATTAAAGCTTGAGAAATAGATAACTGAATAGATATCAAAAAAGGGGGTGACTGTATTATTGACTGGTTGGTAAGGTTATTTAATGTATGTATGACTCATGGTGAGGTGACTGAGGATTGGCGGAATGCGTGCATAGTGCCATTGTACAAAGGCCAAGGGGATAAGAGTGAGTGCTCAAATTACAGAGGTATAAGTTTGTTGAGTATTCCTGGTAAATTATATGGGAGGGTATTGATTGAGAGGGTGAAGGCATGTACAGAGCATCAGATTGGGGAAGAGCAGTGTGGTTTCAGAAGTGGTAGAAGATGTGTGGATCAGGTGTTTGCTTTGAAGAATGTATGTGAGAAATACTTAGAAAAGCAAATGGATTTGTATGTAGCATTTATGGATCTGGAGAAGGCATATGATAGAGTTGACAGAGATGCTCTGTGGAAGGTATTAAGAATATATGGTGTGGGAGGCAAGTTGCTGGAAGCAGTGAAAAGTTTTTATCGAGGATGTAAGGCATGTGTACGTGTAGGAAGAGAGGAAAGTGATTGGTTTTCAGTGAATGTAGGTTTACGGCAGGGGTGTGTGATGTCTCCATGGTTGTTTAATTTGTTTATGGATGGGGTTGTTAGGGAGGTGAATGCAAGAGTTTTGGAAAGAGGGGCAAGTATGAAGTCTGTTGGGGATGAGAGAGCTTGGGAAGTGAGTCAGTTGTTGTTCGCTGATGATACAGCGCTGGTGGCTGATTCATGTGAGAAACTGCAGAGGCTGGTGACTGAGTTTGGTAAAGTGTGTGAAAGAAGAAAGTTAAGAGTAAATGTGAATAAGAGCAAGGTTAATAGGTACAGTCGGGTTGAGGGTCAAGTCAATTGGGAGATAAGTTTGAATGGAGAAAAACTGGAGGAAGTAAAGTGTTTTAGATATCTGGGAGTGGATCTGGCAGCGGATGGAACCATGGAAACGGAAGTGGATCATAGGGTGGGGGAGGGGGCGAAAATTCTGGGAGCCTTGAAGAATGTGTGGAAGTCGAGAACATTATCTCGGAAAGCAAAAATGGGTATGTTTGAAGGAATAGTGGTTCCAACAATGTTGTATGGTTGCGAGGCGTGGGCTATGGATGAGTTGTGCGCAGGAGGATGGATGTGCTGGAAATGAGATGTTTGAGGACAATGTGTGGTGTGAGGTGGTTTGATCGAGTAAGTAATGTAAGGGTAAGAGAGATGTGTGGAAATAAAAAGAGCGTGGTTGAGAGAGCAAAGAGGGTGTTTTGAAATGGTTTGGGCACATGGAGAGAATGAGTGAGGATAGATTGACCAAGAGGATATATGTGTCGGAGGTGGAGGGAACGAGGAGAAGTGGGAGACCAAATTGGAGGTGGAAAGATGGTGTGAAAAAGATTTTGTGTGATCGGGGCCTGAACATGCAGGATGGTGAAAGGAGGGCAAGGAATAGAGTGAATTGGATCGATGTGGTATACCGGGGTTGACGTGCTGTCAGTGGATTGAATCAGGGCATGTGAAGCGTCTGGGGTAAACCATGGAAAGCTGTGTAGGTATGTATATTTGCGTGTGTGGACGTATGTATATACATGTGTATGGGGGTGGGTTGGGCCATTTCTTTCGTCTGTTTCTTTGCGCTACCTCGCAAACGCGGGAGACAGCGACAAAAAAAGATATTTTGATGAATGAATGAGTTATATATATATATATATATATATATATATATATATATATATATATATATATATATATATATATATATATATATATATATATATATATATATATATATATATATATATATATTTATATATATATATATATATATATATATATATATATATATATATATATATATATATATATATATATATTCATATTCTTTTTTTCATATTATTCGCCATTTCCAGCGTCAGCGAAGTAGCGTTATGAACTGAGGACTGAGCCTTTGAGGGAATATCCTCACTTGGTCCCCTTCTCTGTTCCTTCTTTTGGAAAATTATAATCAAGAGTTGAGGATCTCCAGCTCCCATCTCCCTCCCTTTTCAGTCGCCTTCTACGACACGCAGGGAATACGTGGGAAGTATTCTTTCTCCCCTATCCACAGGGATATCTATTTATATTCATTTACTATATTTTGTCGCTGTCGCCCGCGTTAGCGAAGAAGCGCAAGGAAACCGACGAAGGAATGGCCCAACCCACCCACATACACATGTATATACATACACGTCCACACACGCACATATACATACCTATAAATCTCAACGTATACATATATATACACACACAGACATATACATATATACACATGTACATAATTCATACTGTCTGCCTTTATTCATTCCCGTCGCCACCCTGCTACACATAAAATGACAACCCCCTCCCCCCGCATGTGCGCGAGGTAGCGTTAGGAAAAGACAACAAAGGCCACATTCGTTCACACTCAGTCTCTAACTGTCATGTATAATGCACCGAAACCACAGCTCCCTTTCCACATCCAGGCCCCACAAAACTTTCCATAGTTTACCCCAAACGCTTCACAAGCCCTGGTTCAATCCATTGACAGCAAATCGACACCGGTATACCACATTGTTCCAATTCACTCTGTTCCTTGCACGCCTTTCACCCTCCTGCATGTTCACGCCCCGATCACTCAAAATCTTTTTCACTCCATCTTTCCACCTCCAATTTGGTCTCCCACTTCTCGTTCCCTCCACCTCTGACACATATCCTCTTTGTCAATCTTACCTCACTCATTCTCTCCATGTGACCAAACTATTTTAAAACACACTCTTCTGTTCAATCAACCACACTCTTTTTGTTACCTGGATGTGGAAAGGGAGCTGTGGTTTCGGGCATTATTGCATGACAGCTGGAGACTGAGTGTGAACGAATGGGGCCTTTGTTGTCTTTTCCTCGCGCTACCTCGCACACATGAGGGGGAGGGGGATGTTATTTCCATGTGTGGCAAGGTGGCGATGGGAATGAATAAAAGCAGACAGTGTGAATTGTGTGCATGTGTATATATGTATATGTCTGTGTGTGTATATATATGTGTACATTGAGATATATGGGTATGTATATTTGCGTGTGTGGACGTGTATGTATATACATGTGTATGAGGGTGGGTTGGGCCATTTCTTTAGTCTGTTTCCTTGCGCTACCTCGCAAACGCGGGAGACAGCGACAAAGCAAATAGATAAATGAATAAATATATATATATATAGAGAGAGAGAGAGAGAGAGAGAGAGAGAGAGAGAGAGAGAGAGAGAGAGAGAGAGAGAGAGAGAGAGAGAGAGAGAGAGAGAGAGAGAGAGAGAGAGAGAGAGAGAGAGAGAGAGAGTGGTTGGACTTCACTGACTTCTGGATGTAACCTCGTAGTTATAACAAAAGTGAAGTCGTAGGAACGCCTATTGAAATTCATTCTGTGGCTTCCTGAAATACGTGAAAGAAAGAATAGACGGAGAAGAGAAGAATTTATACGATGATCATATCATTTGCAAAGG
Organism: Panulirus ornatus; assembly: GCF_036320965.1. Taxonomy (NCBI): domain Eukaryota; kingdom Metazoa; phylum Arthropoda; class Malacostraca; order Decapoda; family Palinuridae; genus Panulirus; species Panulirus ornatus. The sequence continues at coordinate 18,105,018 of NC_092252.1, read as the reverse complement.
TGGTGAAGGACAATCAATTGTTGAATTGCAAGACTCAGTCTCACAGGAAGGTTACTTCCGAGAACTTCTGTAAAAATGAGAATTACTACAATGATTCTCAAGACTGGAGAGGAGAGGCCTGGATTCGTCCAGATCTATGATTCATTGAAAGGGATGCCTCACAGGGAGATGGAAGAGTTAGTGGAGGGCCTACCCGATATAGATAACAGCATGGAAGCTCAAGATATGACGGCTTTAGTGGGAGATAAGGTCGCTCTCGGCGATGAACACGTTCCTCAAGAACAGGGAGGCACATAGATCGATCTGGTGTCGAGGGAACAATGAAACAGCTGCCGTGAAATCTATGATCAATCTCCACTTTATCAAAGACAAGCGGAGCGTGAGCCACGCTGAAACAACTCCATCTTCATCCTTCACCTTCAGATTATCGGCGTCGGGGCTGTGTGGTGGAGTGTATAGAGGAGAGGGGGGAAAAAAAAACAAGAAATGGCCCCATGGATTAAGACATTGGTCCTGGAACGTCTGAAAGAAGATGTATTTAAAGAAAACGAGCGATAGAAGGACGGTAGACGACGACGAGAACATAAGACCTTAACCAGTTTGATAAAGAAGCTGAATGTAGTCTGAGAAACTACTGGCAGTCAGAACTTAGTTGGAGGCCTAGGAGGAGGAGGAGCCCTGGATGGACGGAGGGCTTGAGAAAAACTGGAAACGAGCTGAGAAAACGTACGGCTGTGTTCCAGGGGTTCCGGTCGCGAAGTACCAGCGAGCGGCGTGGGGGGAACCCGGCAGGGCGTGGCCTCTGGCAAAGGGTTACGGACATTGAGACTCTGGTCGTGACGAGGCGATGAAAATGGCTCGTGGAAACCGCCAGATCATGCTGGGGAGGTGGTCACGGACCAGAGGCTGTTCGTAACGGGCGTGAAAGTGACCGACAGATTGGCTGGGCTGGTGGGAAGGATGTCACAGCTGGATAGCTGACTTACCTCACAGCTAGATGGCTGACGTGGATGGCTGACTGACCTTACAGCTAGATGGCTGACGTGGATGGCTGACTTACCTCACAGCTAGATGGTTGACGTGGATGGCTGACTTACCTCACAGCTAGATGGCTGACGTGGATGGCTAACTTACCTCACAGCTAGATGGCTGACATGGATGGCTGACTTACCTCACAGCTAGATGAATGCCGTATTAAAAGATAAATAAATGTCGTGCTTCGCTGCTGGATGGATGGCATGTTTCACATCTAGATGGATGACGTATTTCATAACATGATGGGCAACGTATTTCGCATCATGATGGTGACTTACGTTAACGTCAGATGAAATCAACACTTCTCATCCACATGGGTGACGTATTTCACTGCTAGATGGGTGACGTATTACACGTTTAGATGGATGACGTATTTCCCAGTTGGATGAGGACGTATCTTGACCATGGAAAAGAAAAATAGCGGAGGGTCCTGGAGCCCAGGGTCCTGGAACCTGGAGAGACTATGGCTGGAACCTTATGGATCTGGAGACGAAGCATTAAATGCTGGCGCCTCATCGCAGTCCAGATATTGGGAGGCCAGTGGGGTGAGGTCAGGTCAGTTGTGAAATGGTCGACGTAGGTGACACGTGATGGCACGATGGGCGAACTCTGCTGTTGATGGTTTGTGAAGACATCAGAATAGGTCCTTGTGGGTCAAGTGGGGTTCACACACACACACACACACACACACACACACACACACACACACACACACACACACACACACACATGACATTCTGGCAGTAGAGTTCTGACGCTCGCCCCGTCATTGAGACTTCCACTCCCCCCAGGGACCGCAGTCCTCCCTCATGTGTGCGAGGTAGCGCTAGGAAAAGACAACAAAGGCCCCATTCGTTCACACTCAGTCTCTAGCTGTCATGTAATAATACACCGAAACCACAACTCCCTTTCCACATCCAGGCCCCACAGAACTTTCTACGGTTTACCCCAGACGCTTCACATGCCCTGGTTCAATCCATTGACAGCACGTTGACCCCGGTATACCACATCGTTCCAATTCACTGTATTCCTTGCACGCCTTTCACCCTCTTGCATGTTCAGGCCCCGATCACTCAAAATCTTTTTCACTCCATCTTTCCACCTCGAATTTGGTCTCCTACTTCTCGTTCCCTCCACCTCTCACACATATATCCTCTTGGATATATATATATATATATATATATATATATATATATATATATATATATATATATATATATATATATATATTTTTTTTTTTTTTAACTATTCGCCATTTCCCACGTTAGCGAGGTAGCGTTAAGAACAGAGAACTGGGCCACTGAGGGAATATCCTCACCTGGCCCCCTTCTCTGTTCCTTCTTTTGGAAAATTAAAAAAAAATGAGAGGGGAGGATTTCCAGCCCCCCCGCTCCCTTCCCTTTTAGTCGCCTTCTACGACACGCAGGGAATACGTGGGAAGTATTCTTTCTCCCCTATCCCCAGGGATAAAATATATATATATATATATATATATATATATATATATATATATATATATATATATATATATATATATATATATATATATATATATATATATATTCCTGGGGATGGGGGAGAAAGAATACTTCACACGTATTCCCTGCGTGTCGTAGAAGGCGACTAAAAGGGAAGGGAGCGGGGGGCTGGAAATCTTCCCCTCTCGTTTTTTTTTTTAATTTTCCAAAAGAAGGAACGGAGAAGAGGGCCAGGTGAGGATATTCCCTCCAAGGCCCAGTCCTCTGTTCTTAACGCTACCTCGCTATCGCGGGAAATGGCGAATAGTATGAAAAAAAAAAAAAAGATATATACATATATCATCGCTACCTACTACTTCAGAGAGGTAGCGTCAGGAACACTGACAAAAAAGACGACATCCCTGCAACCCTGTTGTGTGAGGTTAGTACATCTCTGATGTTTATGGTTAGCACATCTGTACGGTTCTGATGTGTGGGGTGAGCATATCCCTACAGCCCAGTTGTGTAGGGCAAGTACACCTCTACAGCTCTGATATTTAGGGTTAGCACATCCCCATAGCCCTGATGTGTAGGGTTAGCACATCACCACTGCTCTGATGTGCTGAGTTAGGACATTACAAAAGCCTTGATGTATAGGGTTAGCACATCCCCACAGCCCTGATGTGTGGGGTTAGCACATCCCACTGCCCCGATGTATAGGGTTAGCACTTCCCCACAGCCCTGACCTTTAGGGTTACCACATCCCTATAGCCCTGATGTGTGGGGTTAGCACATCTCTACAGCTCTGATGTATAGGGTCTGCGCATCCCCACAGCCCTGATGTGTATGGTGAGCACATCTTTACAGCTCTGATGTGTGGGGTTAGCACATCCATACAGTCCTGATGTGTGGGGCTAGCACATCCCTACAACCCTGATGTTTAGGGTTAGCACATCCCCACACCCTGATGTGTAGGGTTAGCACACGCCTACAGCCCTGATGTGTGGTTTGCACATTCCCACAGCCCTGATGTTTGGATTTAGCACATCCCCAAAGCCCTGATGTGTGGGATTAGAACATCCCCACAGCCCTGATGTCTGGGAGTAGCATATCCCCACAGCAATGATGTGTGGCGTTAGCACATCCCCACAGCAATGATGTGTGGAGTTATAATAATCCTCGTATTAATATTTCTGACTACAAAAATGAACCAAGCATCATTGTTTTTCATTGTTAGCTGTACGGCGCGGGCAACTGAAAGCCCTAATTAAGACTTTTCGTATCACACAATATATATATATATATATATATATATATATATATATATATATATATATATATATATATATATATATATATATATATATATATAATATATATATATATATATATATATATATATATATATGTATATATATATATATATATATATATATATATATATATATATATATATATATATATATATATATATATATATATATATATATTGTTGTTTAATTTGTTTATGGATGGGGTGTTAGGGAGGTGAATGCAAGGGTTTTGGAGAGAGGGGCAAGTATGCAGTTTGTTGTGGGTGAGAGGGCTTGGAAAGTGAGCCAGCTGTTGTTCGCTGATGATACAGCGCTGGTGGCTGGCTGTTTCCCCGCCGTCACCCCCCCCAAACTAAAGAATGACACCCCCCCCCCCCCCCCCTTCCCCTGCGTGCGCGGGGGTAGCGCAGGAGAAGACAAAAAAGGGCCACATTCGTTCACACCACCCTCTAGCTGTCATATGTAAAGCACCAAAAACCACACCTCCCTTTCAAATCAACTAGGCCCACAAAATTTCGACCACGGAATACACATCTTTCCCAAATTTCACTTTTTTTCCTTTGCACCCTTTAAACCCCCTGCTTTGTTCAGACCCCGACGTTAAAAATCTGATTCACCCAAATCCTTTCCTACCTTCAATCTGATCTCCTTTTTCCCTCCTCGTTCCCTCAAACTCTGACCAAAATTTTTTCTTTGCCCAATCTTTTCTCCCCTCATTTCCCCCATATGACCAAAAAATTTAAAAACATCCTCTTCCGCTCTCTAAAACCCCACTTTTTTTTATTCCCCAAAACCAATCTTTTTTACCCTTTAAAATTTTTAAATTTTTATAAAATCAAAAAAACCCCCTCACACCAATATCGTCCCCAAACTCTCATTCCCCAAACACACCCTCTCCCCCGGGCAAAAACCCTATCAAACGCCCATACCTCCAACCACATAACTTTTTTGGAACCACTTTTTTCCTTTAAACAAAAACCCTTTTTTGCTCCTCCGAGATAACGTTTTTTTTGCCTTCCCACCTCATTTCGGGTCCCAAAATCCATTCCCAGATATGTAAAACTTTTTCCCCTTCCCCATTTCTCTCCTTTCCCAAACTTATTTCCCCAAATTGACTAGCCCCTCAACCCTACTGAACCTAATAACCTTCCCTTATTCACTTTAAACCTCCCCCCTTTCTTCTTTCACCACATTTCCCCAAACTCATCACCAACTTCTGCAGTTTTTTCCCCGAATAAACCCACCAGCGCGGGTTCATCACGAACAACAACTGACTCAAATTCCCCCAAAGGCCCCTTTTCCCCCACAACAGACTAAATACTTTTCCCCCCTCTCCAAAGCCCTTGCTTTCACCTCCTTAAAAAAACCCATCCATAAACAAATCAAATAGCCAAAGAAGGCAAAACCAACACCCCCCCCTGCCCGCAACTGGGCATTAAAGGAAATCCCTCACTTTTCTCTCCCCAACTCATACACATGTTCCCTTTCATCCCGATAAAAAGGGCCCTTTTTCTACCTCTAGCAACTTTCTTCCCACACCATACACTATTAATACCCTTTCCCCAAACACATACCTTTCCCCAAACACCAGCCTTTTTTAGTCACAAATCTACAAGCTCTTCAAAACCCTTTCCCTTTACAACAAGAAAACCCCCCTGACACCAATTTTACTCTCCAAATACACATTAACCCCACCTTTTTGATTTAAATTACCCATCACTATAACCCGGGCTCGTGCAAAAAACCTGCCCAAAACCCCTTTCACAGTGCTTCCATGATCTTTCTTTTTATGGGCCAGGTTTCATAGGCACCAATAACACCCATCTCCTTTCCCTCCCCTTTCAGTTTTCCAAAAAATTTTTTTTCGGTACTTTCTTAAAACTTTTTATACATACTCTCACAAACTTCTGCTTCAGGAGTAGTCCCCTTCCCTTTGGTCTTGGGCCCCCACCAAAACCCCCGTTTTAACCCCCCAAGACATTCCCAAAAAACCTTTAAAATATCCTCTAAAGTCCTTCCTACATCACCACTTTCTTCTTTTCACCCCTCAGTTAGCCCCCCCACTGATGTTCACAAATTTTCTCTTTTGTCACGCCCTTTATTTTCTCCTTTCCCAAAACATCTTTCAAATTTCCCTAAAATTTAATGAAGGGTCTCTCAAACCCCAATTTTCAATTTTCCCTTTTTTCACCTCCGCAAACCCTTTTTTCTTGACCTCCTGCCTCTTTTTTTTTAAAAAATCTCCCACTCATTTGCATTTTTTTCCCCGCAAAATCGTCCCAAAAGCCTCACTCTTCCCCCTTTCACTTAAAAATCTTACTTTTTTCAACTCACCCCACTACCCTTTCTAATCTGGCCCCCCCCTATGCTTCTCATGCCCCAAGCATCTTTTGCGCAAAGCCATCACTGCTTCCCCATATACATCCCCTTTTTTCCCCCCCCCCTTACGGGCCCTTTTTTTCACAATTTTTTCCATTCTTTGTTTTTCAAAAATTTATTCTTTTTTCCCCCTTTGGGACCTTTTTCACACAAGCCTCCTACCCCAAACTCACTTTCTTTCACCACTTAAATCCCCCCAACATTTTTCTTTCTTTTTTGACAAAAACCCTACAAATCTTCACCCTTTGCCTCCACAAGATGTGAAACCCGGGCACCCTTCCCGTTCACCCCTCGCAAAAATTTAAAATTCCCCCAAAATAAACTTTTTTTTTTTCGCGCCTAACAATTAACACGAAAAAAATAAGCTCTCTGTTTCCCTCTTCCTACTTTCATACGTTTTTACTTATGTATATCCTTTTTTTTTTAAAAATAGATATTTTAAAACACCCCGTCCTTTTTTTAGCAAAAAATCTACAAGCTCTTCCCCATTTTCCTTTCCCAAAACTTTGGGCACCCCCTGTGCACCAAATTATTCCCTCAACTGCCACATTAATTTACCCCTTTTCTTTTTAAAACAACCATCACTAAACCCCGGTTTTCGTCCATGTATTTACATTTCAAAGTCCCCACAAAGCAAATTTTAAAATACCCATACATCTCAATGTACACATTAAAATAAAACACACACAGACATATACATTTATACACATGTACATGATTTCCCAAATGTCCCGCCTTTTTTTTTTTTTTGTTCCCCTCACCCCTTCGCCACCTGGAATAACAACCCCCCCCCCCTTCCCTGGGTTTCGAGGGGGCCTTGGGAAAAAAACAAAAAGGCCCCATTCGTTCACACTCCAGTTTTAAGCTTCAAGCAAAAATCCCAAAACCACAGCCCCTTTTTCCCCAAACCAGGGCCCCCCCAGCTTTTTTCCCTGGGTTTTCCCCAGCACGCTTCACATGCCCTGGTTCAATCCATTGAAAAGCACGTCAACCCCCGGGATACCACATCGATCCAAATTTACTTATTTTTCCCTTTCCCGCCCTTTTTCAACCCCCCCTGCTTTTTCAGGGCCCCGATCACCAAACCCCTTTTTCCCTCCCTTTCCACCCCCAATTTGGGCTCCACTTCCCTCGTTCCCCCCCAAACCCCGACCCATATAAACTCTTTGTCCCAAAATTTCCTTTACTCATTCTCTCCATGTGACTAAACCTTTTTAAAAAAGCCCTCTTAATTTTTCAAAAATTTTTTTTTAAAAAATTTTTTAATTATTTTTTAAAAAAATTTAAAAACCCCTTTAAAAAAAAAAAATTTTTTAAATAATTTTTTTTTTTTTTTTTTTAAAAAAAAAAAAAATTTTTTTTAATTTTTTTTTTTTAAAAAAAAAATTTTTTTTTTTTTTTTTAAAAAAAAAAACCCCTTTTTTTAAATAAAAAACCCCCTTTCCCCCCACCCCCCCCCCAAAACCCCCCCCAAACCCAAACCCCAAAAAAAACCCAAAAAAAAAAAAAAAAAAAAAAAAAAAAACCCCCCCCAACCCCCCCCCAAAAAAAAAAAAAACCCCCCCCCCCCCCCCCCCCCAAAAAATTAACCCCCACCCCCCCCCCAAAACCCCCCCCCCCCCCCCCCCCAAAAAAAAAAACCCCCCCCAAAAAACCCCCCCAAAACCCCCCCCCCCCCAAAAAAAAACCCCCCCCAAAAAAAAAAACCCCCAAAAAAAAAAAATTTTTTAAAAATTTTAAAAAAAACCCCAAAAAAAAAAAAAAAAAAATTTTTTTTCCCCCCCAAATTTAAACCCAAAACCAATAATCACCCATCTCTCTCCATCCACTTTCAGTTTTACCAATATTAATTTCGAGTACTTTCTTACACTCTATCACATACTCTCACAACTTCTGCTTCAGGAGTAGTGCTACTCCTTCCTTTGCTCTTGTCCTCTCACCAACCCCTGTTTACTCCCAAGACATTCAATAAACCTTCAAAATACTCACTCTATGTCCTTCCTACATCACCACTACTTCTTATCACCTCTCAGTTAGCCCCTCCACTGATGTTCACATTTGCTCTTTTGTCATACGCACTTTATTTATCTCCTTCCAAAACATCTTTCTATTCTCCCTAAAATTTAATGATGCTCTCTCACCCCAACTCTCATTTGCCCTCTTTTTCACCTCTCGCACCTTTCTCTTGACCTCCTGCCTCTTTCTTTTATACATCTCCCACTCATTTGCATTATTTCCCTGCAAAATCGTCGAAATGCCTCACTCTTCTCTTTCACTAATAATCTTACTTCTTCATCTCACCACTCACTACCCTTTCTAATCTGCCCCCCTCATATGCTTCTCATGCCACAAGCATCTTTTGCGCAAGCCATCACTGCTTCCCTAAATACATCCCATTTCTCCCCCACTCCACTTACGTCCTTTGTTCTCACAATTTTCCATTCTGTATTCAGTCTCTCCTGGTACCTCTTCACACAAGCCTCCTTCCCAAGCTCACTTACTTTCACCACTCTACTCACCCCAACATTCTCTCTTCTTTTCTGACAACCCATACAAATCTTCACCTTCGCCTCCACAAGATGATGACCAGACATCCCTCCAGTTGCACCTCTCAGCACATTAACATCCAAAAGTATCTTTTTTTGCGCGCCTATCAATTAACACGTAATCCAATAATGCTCTCTGTCCATCTCTCCTACTTTCATACGTATACTTATGTATATCTCTCTTTTTAAACTAGATATTTCCAATCACCAGTCCTTTTTCAGCACATAAATCTACAAGCTCTTCACCATTTCCATTTACAACACTGGACACCCCATGTGCACCAATTATTCCCTCAACTGCCACATTACTCACCTTTGCATTCAAATCAACCATCACTATACCCCGGTCTCGTGCCTCATGTATATACATACATGTCCACACACGCAAATATACATACCTATACATCTCAATGTACACATACATATACACACACAGACATATACATTTATACACATGTACATGATTCATACTGTCTGCCTTTTTTTTTTTTTGTTCCCATCACCACTTCGCCACACATGGAATAACAACCCCCTCCCCCCTCATGTGTGCGAGGTAGCGCTAGGAAAAGACACCAAAGGCCCCATTCGTTCACACTCAGTCTCTAGCTGTCATGCAATAATGCCCGAAACCACAGCTCCCTTTCCACATCCAGGCCCCACACAGCTTTCCATGGTTTACCCCAGACGCTTCACATGCCCTGGTTCAATCCATTGACAGCACGTCAACCCCGGTATACCACATCGATCCAATTCACTCTATTCCTTGCCCGCCTTTCACCCTCCTGCATGTTCAGGCCCCGATCACTCAAACTCTTTTTCACTCCATCTTTCCACCCCGAATTTGGTCTCCCACTTCTCCTCGTTCCCTCCACCTCTGACACATATATACTCTTTGTCAATATTTCCTCACTCATTCTCTCCATGTGACTAAACCATTTGAAAACGCCCTCTTATCCTCTCTCAACCAAACTCTTTTTTCTTAATCACACATCTTTCTTACCCCATTATTACTTACTCGATCAAACCACCTCACACTACATATTGTCCTCAAACATCTCATTTCCAGCACATCCACCCTCCTCCGCACAACTCTATCTATAGCTAACGCCTCACAACCATATAACATTGTTGGAGCCACTATTACCTCAAACATACCCATTTTTGCTTTCCGAGGTAATGTTCTCGACGTCCACACATTCTTCAACGCTCCCAGAACTTTAGCCCTTTCCCCCATACTATGATTCACTTCCGCTTCCATGGTTCCATCCGATGCCAAATCCACTCCCATATATCTAAAACACTTTACTTCCTCCAGTTTTTCTCCATTCAAACTTACCTCCCAATTGACTTGTCGTTGAACCCTACTGTACCTAATAACCTTGCTCTCATTCACATTTACTCTCAGCTTACTTCTTTCACACACTTTACCAAACTCAGTCACCAGCTTCTGCAGTTTCTTACACGAATCAGCCACAAGCGCTGTATCATCAGCGAACAACAACTGACTCACTTCCCAAGCTCTCATCCACAACAGACTGCATGCTTGCCCCTTTTTCCATAACTCTTGCATTCACCTCCCTAACAACCCCATCCATAACCATATCAAACAACCATGGAGACATCACGCACCCCTGCCGCAAACCTACATTCACTGAGAACCAATCACTTTCCTCTCTTCCTACACGTACAGATGCCTTACATCCTCGATAAAAACCTTTCACTGCTTCTAACAACTTGCCTCCCACACCATATATTCTTAATACTTTCCACAGAGGATCTCCAAAAACGATATAAAATGCCTTCTCCAGATCCATTAAAGCTATATAAAAATCCATTCGCTTGTCTAAGTATTTCTCACATACATTCTTCAAAGCAAGCACCTGATCCACACATCCTCTACCACTTCAGAAACCACACTGCTCTTCCCCAATCTCATGCTCTGTACTTGCCTTCACCCTCTCAATCAATACTCTCCCATATAATTTACCAGGAATACTCAACAAACTTATACCTCTGTAATTTGAGCACTCACTCTTATCCTCTTTGCCTTTGTACAATGGCATTATGCAAGCATTCCGCCAATCCTCAGCCACCTCACCATGAGTCATACATACATTACATAACCTTACCAACCAGTCAATAATACAGTCACCCCCTTTTTTAATAAATTCCACTGCAATACCATCCAAACCCGCTACCTTGCTGGCTTTCATCTTCCGCAAAGCTTTTACTACCTCTTCTCTGTTTACCAAATCCTTTTCCCTAACCCTCTAACTTTGCACACCATCTCCACCAAAACACCCTATATCAGCCACTCTATCATCAATCACATTCACCAAACCTTCAAAATACTCACTCCATCTCCTTCTCACATCACCACTACTTGTTATCACCTCCCCATTAGCCCCCATCACTGAAGTTCCCATTTGTTCCCTTGTCTTACGCACTTTATTTACCTACTTCCAAAACATCTTTTCATTCTCCCTAAAATGTAATGATACTCTCTCACCCCAATTCTCATTTGCCCTCTTTTTCACCTCTTGCACCTTTCTCTTGACGTCATGCCTCTTTCTTTTATATTTCTCCCACTCATTTGCATTATTTCCCTGCAAAAATCGTCCAAATGCCTCTCTCTTGTCTTTCACTGATAATCTTACTTCTTCATCCCACCACTCACTACCCTTTCTAATCAGTCCACCTTACACGCTTCTCATGCCACAAGCACCTTTTGCGTAAGCCATCACTGCTCCCCTAATAACATTCCATTCCTCACCCACTCCCCTTACCTCCTTTGTTTTCACCTTTTTCCATTCTGTACTCAGTCTCTCCTGGTACTTCCTCACACAAGTCTCCTTCCCAAGCTCACTCTCACCACTCTCTTTACCCCAACATTCTCTCTTCTTTTCTGAAAACCTCTACAAATCTTCACCTTCGCCTCCACAAGATAATGATCAGACATCCCTCCAGTTGCACCTCTCAGCACATTAACATCCAAAAGTCTCTCCTTCGCGCGCCTATCAATTAACACGTAATCCAATAACGCTCTCTGGCCATCTCTCCTACTTACATACGTATACTTATGTATATCTTTCTTTTTAAACCAGGCATTCCTAATCACCAGTCCTTTTTCAGCACATAAATCAACCCGGTTTCGTGCATCAAAATTACTAACACATTCATTCAGCTGCTCCCAAAACATTTGCCTCTTGTGATCTTTCTTCTCATGCCCAGGTGCATATGCACCAATAATCACCCATCTCTCTCCATCAACTTTCAATTTTACCCATATCAATCTAGAGCCTTCTTTCTTACACTCTATCACACACTCCCGCCACTCCTTTTTCAGAAGTAGTGCTACTCCTTCCCTTGCTCTTGTCCTCTCACTAACTCCTGACTTTACTCCCAAGACATTCCCAAACCACTCTTCCCCTTTACCCTTGAGCTTCGTTTCACTCAGAGCCAAAACATCCAGGTTCCTTTCCTCAAACATACTACCTATGTCTCCTTTTTTCTCATCTTGGTTACATCCACACACATTTAGACACCCCAATCTGAGCCTTCGAGGAGGATGAGCACTTCCCTCGTGACTCTTTCTTCTGATTCCCCTTTTAGAAAGTCAAAATACAAGGAGGGGAGGGTTTCTAGCCCCCCGCTTCCGTCCCTTTTAGTCGTCTTCTACGACAGGTGAGGAATGCGTGGGAAGTATTCTTTCTCCCCTATCCCCAGGGATAGGTGAGAAAGAATATATATATATATATATATATATATATATATATATATATATATATATATATATATATATATATATATATATATATATATATATATATATATTATCCCTGGGGATAGGGGATTAAGAATACTTCCCACGTATTCCCTGCGTGTCGTAGAAGGCGACTAAAAGGGGAGGGAGCGGGGGGCTGGAAATCCTCCCCTCTCATTTTTTTTTTTTCCAAAAGAAGGAACAGAGGGGGCCAGGTGAGGATATTCCAAAAAAGGCCCAGTCCTCTGTTCTTAACGCTACCTCGCTAACGCGGGAAATGGCGAATAGTTTAAAAAAAAAAAAAAAAAAAAAAAAATATATATATATATATATACATATATATATATATATATATATATATATATATATATATATATATATATATATATATATATATATATATATATATATATA